>NW_026652288.1:24845056-25043461 GCF_009828535.3 Hylobates moloch | reverse complement strand
AGAAGAGGAAGAGGAAGAGGAAGAAGAAGAAGAAGAAGAGGAGGAGGAAGAAGAAGGAGGGCACTGGCATCTGCTTCTGGTGAGGCCTTCAGGAAACTTCCACTCGTGGTGGAAGGGGAAGAAAAGCAGGCATGTCACATGATGAGACAGGAAGGAAGACAGAGACGAGGAAGTGCCAGGTTCTCTTTAATAATCAGCTCTCAAGGGAAGTAACAGAGCAGGAACTCACTCATTACCTTGAGGGGGGCATCAAGCTGTTCATGAGGGATCTCTCCCCATGACCTAAGCACCTCCCACTAGGCCCTGCCTCCAACACTGGGGATCAGATCTCAACATGAGATTCGGAGGGGAAAAATAGCCAAACTATATGAATATCATTATTTATTTTGGTGCTCAAATTGTCCCATATCCACCAGTGGCCACCCCTTTTGGGACAAGGGACAAATCTGCTTGTCCCTTGCTTGACCCAATTCTGGAATCTGCTATTTCTCCAGGCAGGTCTAGTGCCTTCCAGTAAAGACTGGTATTTAGAAAGCAAGGTCTGGACACTAGTTTTATTTATGGCTATTGAGGTTTTATTGTGTCTAGGTGCTCTCAGGTGACAGAACAAGTGAATGTATATATATTTCTGAGGTGTCTCCTGGGGGAACGGGTTAAGTTAGCATCTAGAAGTTGGGGGACATTAGTGGAAATTGCTGTGAGAAATCCGATAAGAGAGTAAACATAGTTGAATAAAATACGGTGAATGGGCACCTATGAAACCATACAGAGTGAACTCGTATCTAGGATTTTCTCAGTGAATGAGGATAACGGCATTTTATGGGTTTACAAAGCACTTTAGTATCCACTCTGTTTTGATGTTCGCAATGTCTACGGGGCGCATGCACAGTGATCTACTCAGCAGCTTTGGGTCTTTGGGGGACTGGCTGCTTGTCCACAGCATTCCCAGGAAGTGAGCTGGCTGGCAGCTGCCTGAGGTTGTAAGGAAGTGACATTGCATTCCCTGAACCCAGGGATTGCCCAACCTCTGAAGGAATCCCCAGGAAAACGTGATCAGGCCAAGAGGAAGCTTGTCCTCCCCCAAAAGGACTTCTTCCCCTCAGCCCTCAGGAGCAGCCACGGACCACAATGAACGAGGGAGATTCTCCCAGGGAGTCAGACCAGGACCTGGCTCCACTGCCAAGATGTGAGCCCTGGCTGGGTGTCACGTAGGCCACGGACAGGTAGCCCCTGCATATTCTTTCCCTTCTAGCTTCTTCTAAAGCCAGTCTTCATTGTGGATCATCTGTTTTTTCTCCACCATTGTATGTATGGTGCTTTGCGGTGGTTGAGTTTACAATTTAACCACAGGGTATAGGATAAGAAGAAGCCACACTGAGACCCCATGGACAGGCATGCACATTACTCAGAGATCTTGGTCTTAGAGCTGACCACGACTTGGATTATCTTTTTTTGCAGAAAGAGAGTAAATGCATTTTTAGTTGTGGACGGGGTGGGTTCTCTACATGAGCAGGAGCATTTTTAACAATATATTTTCTAATGAGATGAAATTTACATAATATTAAATTAACCACTTTAAAGTGTACAATTCCACGGCATTTAGTGCATTCACAGTGCTGTGCAGCCACCAGCTCTGTCAAGTGCAGGAGCACTTTTAAAAGTTCACCCATGGGCAGGGTGCGAGGGCTCACACCTGTAATCCCAGCACTTTGGGAAGCCGAGGCAGGCAGATCACGAGGTCAAGAGATCGAGACCAGCCTGGCCAACATGGTGAAACCCCGTCTCTACTAAAAATACAAAAATTAGCTGGGCGTGGTAGCGCACGTCTGTAGTCCTAGCTACTCAGGAGGCTGAGGCAGGAGAATCGCCTGAATCTGGGAGGCGGAGGTTGCAGTGAGCCGAGATCATGCCACTGCACTCCAGCCTGGCGACAGAGTGAGACTCCGTCTCAAAAAAAAAAAAAAAGAAAGAAAAAGAAAAAAGAAAAAAAGAAAGTGCATCCATGGTGGGGAAAGGTGCGCACGGATGCTGCGTGGCCATTGGGTGGCGTGTGGTGTGTTTGCCCAGCACCCTTGCTTTGGTGAACAGCTTTGCCCTGCTTCACAGGGTGCTGGCAGGATCTGTTCATCCCAGTGCCACCTCTTGAGCCCACTTACAGGAGTGGGCATGTAATCTGTGCTATCCCACTGGCCACAGAACCTGGTTCAGGTTGGACTTGTGACCAACACCAGAACAACTGAAGTAGTCCCTGGAACTTTTCTGCCAGGGATGGCCCCTTGAGAGAGGGTGACATTGAAGAAAAACAAAAACAAAAACAAAAACCAGGGCAATTGTGTGTCTCAGACCTTGAGGATCAGGGTTGGGAGTGAGGGGTTGTTAAAAGACCCAGAGCTTTATGTCGTGGAGGCATTAGGGGACTTCCTGAAGTCTTCCTTCCTTTCTTGAAGGAAAAGAAAATGATATGCTTCCACTGGGATTCTAAGCTGGGAGCATGTGAGCCTGAGGCTGCTGGTCGCCATCTTCCAAGGCTGTGTGGAGTTTGTTTAAAGTAGGAGGGAAAGATGCCAAAATAGTGGGAAGCAGTCGTGAGCGATGGAAACAGGGGAAGAAAGAGAGAGAGCAGGGAGAGAGTGCACTCTGGAGCTGGCATTTGAACTAGGCTTTCCTAGTCCTAAATCCCCAACTCTGGGCTTCCCAATTGTCTCAATTCTAAACAACAGAATCCCTCTGTTCAGGCTAATTCAGGCTGGCATTCTGTTACTGTAACAGAGAGAATCTTGACTAATGTGACAGCCCTACCTGGAAGGCAGGTGGAAGGATCCCCATGTGTTACAGATGAAGAACCTATGGTGATGAGGTCCAGGACATAGTTCTCCTCGTAGGTGTCACATGGAGGGGATATTAAGATGACTGCAGTGGTGAGTCACTGTGGGGGTGGAAGTCGCTGAGCAGCTGGTAGGTGAGCCAGGTCTGGAAGTCAGGAAGGAGGATAGAAGGTCACCCACTGTGCCAAAGGCAGATGGGATGGTTTGAGAAGAGCATGGATGGAGAAGACACGTCTCTGTCAGGATGTTGGGGGCAAGGGTAGACCTACCGCCACTTTTCTCTTTTGAGTCAGGAGTGTAGGAACTAAGCTTTCCGCTGGAGACCCTGGGTAGAGGATGTTAGAGGAACATGTGACCTGTGAGGGGGCTGGGAGGGCCCCTGTGGTAGTCACTGGTGCTAACTCTATCTAGTTCTTGCCACTTTGAGGCCCATGGTAGCATTTACTTCCTGGTCCTTGTAAGTGAGTGGAGCTGTGTGACTGCCTATAGTGACAAGTGCCTTTTGTCAGTGGGACACCCTCTGGTGCTCTCCTTGAGATAGTGGCTTTTCTGTAGACCAGGGTCCCTGAGTAGTCAATGAGCAGAGCCGCCTACCTCTACCCCTCTGCAAACCTGCGATAGACATGTGACATGGGCAAGAGAAGGAACTTTGGCGGTTCGTTGGTAATCTACTGAAGAAATGTTATGTACAGTTGGACTATGCTCTGTTTTTTTTTATTGTGGTAAAATAGACATAACATGAAATTTATCATTTTAACCTTTTTTTTTTTTTTTTTTTTTTTTGAGACAGAGTCTCACTCTGTTGCCCAGGCTGGAGTGCAGTGGCACGATCTCGGCTCACTGCAAGCTCCACCTCCCGGGTTCAAGTGATTCTCCTGCCTCAGCCTCTTGAGTAGCTAGGATTACAGGGGCCTGCCACCACACCTGGCTAATTTTTGTATTTTTAGTGGAGACGGGGGTTTCACCATGTTGGCCAGGATGGTCTCGAACTCCTGACCTCAGGTGATCCACCTGCCTCAGCCTCCCAAAGTGCTGGAATTAAAGGCCTGAGCCATCACACCCAGACCTTTTTTTTTTTTTTTTTTTGAGATGGAGTGTCGCTCTGTCACCCAGGCTGGAGTGCAGTGGCGCGACCTTGGCTCACTGCAAGCTCCGCCTCCCGGGTTCACGCCATTCTCCTGCCTCAGCCTCCCAAGTAGCTGGGACTACAGGTGCCCGCCACCACACCCGGCTTATTTTTTGTATTTTTAGTAGAGACGGGGTTTCACCATGTTAGCCAGGATGGTCTCGATCTCCTGACCTCGTGATCCGTCTGCCTTGGCCTCCCAAAGTGTTAGGATTACAGGCGTGAGCCACCACACCCAGCCTAATCATTTTTAAGTGTATAGTTCAGTGGCATAAGTACAACCACCACTGCCGTCCATCTCCAGAACTTTTTCATCTTCCCAAACTGAAACTCTATCTATCCCCGTTAAATATCAAGTCCCCATTCCCCCTCCCCGCAGCCCCTGGCACCCACCATTCCACTTCTGTCTCTATGAGTCTGACTACTCCAGGGCCCTCATATAAGTGGAATCCTACAGTATTTATGCATTTGTGTCTGCCTCATTTCATTTAGCATAGTATCCTCCAGGTTCATGCATGTTGTAACAGGTGTCAGGACTCCCTCCTTTTTAAGGCTGGATCATCTTCTATTGTGTGGATAGACTGCATTTTGCTTATTCATTCATCAGCTGATGAACAACAGGTTGCCTCCACTTTTGGCTATTGTGAATAATGTACAAATATCTACTCAAATCTCTGCTTTTGGCCGGGCATGGTGGCTCACGCCTGTAATCCCAGCACTTTGGGAGGCTGAGGCAGGTGGATCACCTGAGGTCAGGAGTTCAAGACCAGCCTGGCCACCATGGTGAAACCCCGTCTCTACTAAAAATTAAAAAATTAGCCAGGCATGGTGGTGGGCGCCTGAAATCCCAGCTATTTGGGAGGCTGACACAGGAAATCACTTGAACCCAGGAGGCAGAGGTTGCAGTGAGCCAAGATCACGCCACTGCACTCTAGCCTGGACAACAAGAGGGAAACTCCATCTCAAAAGCAAAACAAAACAAAACAACACAACACAACAAAAAACAAACAAACAAAAATTTCTGCTTTCAATTATTTTGACTGTACACTGGAAGTGGAACTGCTGGGTTATATGGTAATTCTATGTTTAATTTTTTTTTTAGGTACTACCATACTGTTTTCCATAGAAATTTTGTGGTTTTGAGTCATTGAGATTTGGAGTTGTTTGTTACCGCAGGACAACCTATCCTGTCCTGATACTGCCCCATACCCCAGATAATCTAGGATCAGCTAGGATTCTGATGAGGCCACACTGCGGTAGACACAAGTGAGGGGTGAAGAAGCCGAAAGGCTAAACCAACCTGAGTTAACCCAGTATGAGGTGCAGTGACAAGGGTTAGCTAGCGCAGATATGCCTCCTCTTGGGACCAAAGACATTAAGGTCAGGGTCTGGAACCAACCCTGTAGCCAAATGGTTGTTTCTTAACAACATAAACCCCCTAAAATGGTCACCTTGGGCCTCTTGACCCCAGCAACCCATACATCCAAGGTTACATACTTTACCATACTAAGTGACTTCGGTAGCTCCTAATAATGTCATCATAAATAGCCCTATTGAATAGAAATTTACATTTGCTCATCATGGCCCTGAGAATTTCAGCTTCCTTTTTTTTTTTTTTTTTTTTTTTTGAGACAAAGTCTCGCTGTGTTACCCAGGCTGGAGTGCAGTAGCACAATATCAGCTCACTGCAACCTCTGCCACCCAGGTTCAAGCGATTCTCCTGCCTTAGCCTCCCGAGTAACTGGGTTTACAAGCATGCACCATGACACCCAGCTAATTTTGTATTTTAAGCAGAGATGGCGTTTCACCATGTTAGCCAGGCTGGTCTTGAACTCCTGACCTCAAGTGATCCTCCCACCTCGGCCGCCCAAAGTGCTGGGGTTACAGGCGTGAGCCACCACACTCACTGAATTTCAGCTTCTTAAGAGCAACTATGTTTCAAAAGTGTGGTGTGGGCTGGGCACGATGGCTCATGCCTGTCATCCCAACACCTTGGGAGCCTGAGGTGGGAGCATCACCTGAGCCCAAGAGTTCAAGACCAGCCTGAGCAACACAGAGACCCCTATCTCTACAAATAATAATAAATTAGCCAGGCATGGTGGTGTGCATCTATAGTCCCAGATACTCAGAAGGCTGAGGCAGGAGGATTGGTTGAGCCCAGAATGTCTAGGCTACAGTGAGCCATGATCACTCCACTGCACTCCAGTCTGGGCAACAGAGTGAGACTGTGTCTCAATAAAAGAAAAAAAAAAAGATGTGGTGTGGGGTGATTTCAGAGCCGGATGAACCCGGCTTTGAATCCTGACTCTGCCACTTCCCAACTGTATGGCTTTGACTAAGACTAAGCCTCAGTTTCTTCATCTGTAGCGTGAGGAGAGTACAAGCCATATCACAGGGTTAGTGAAGACTAGAGAAAATGCCATGTCTGGTGCCTGGCACATAGTAGACACTCAGTAAACAGTCGCTGCTGTTTGGGGGCAGTGTTATGTAAGCCCTCGATGAAGGCAGAGGTATCTCATTCATCCTTCTATAAACGGTCTTCTCCTTTGCCAAGCTGGGTGCGCCATTTAGAGTGTTCACGGATGCCCCTCCTGATGTAGAAAGCGAACAGCCCAGGAGGGTCACATGTTAATTCCACCAAGGTTTACTGAGAATCTCCCAGCACCAAGTGCTCCGCTACAGGGATGACAGACGCGGCCCTTGTCCTCACAGAGCATTGGAAGTCTCTGGGCCGGTGGGAACCACGGACAGCAGGGCCTATCATCAGTAGGAGGGGGTGGCCACTTGAGTGAGGGTGACACTGAAAACGGCCAGAACTATGGCCTAGAAGCTGGTCTCAGATATTGAGGCTCAGGGTGGGGGTTGGGGAGACGGAGGGACCTGGAAGCATTGGAGGACCTCCCGAAGGAAAACCTTCCCGTCTGCATGAAAGGTCAGCTCCTGGTCCCAGAGAACTTGGCAACTCGGTTCTGTGACGCTAAAAGGGTGGCGTTGGGGCGGGGGGGGGGGGGGGGGGGGGGGCTGGGCTGCATGGGGAGAAGGGAAAAGTAGGATCCGCTTCACTGTGAAGTGAGTCCCACCACCAACTCCAGCAATCCCTGCCCACAAGTAGGATGGCGGGTCCCTGGGAAGGGAGCACGCCATGTTCTGTGCCAGTCAGGGAGTTCAGGGCACTGTGATGTAGTTGAAGTGCTGAGTAGAAGTCGGGGTGCAGAGCTGCGGGTGGCTCGTGGGGTGCTGGGGCGCGCAAGGAGGCTGGAGGCGGGGGTGTGGGGGGGTGCCCAGCCCAAGTCCTAGAGCCGCTGCTGGAGGAGTGAGATGAGCACACAGTGGCTGTGCTGGTGGAATTAGACAGAGATGCCCCAAGTCAGGAACCTGGAGCCCTGAGCGCTCCATGGGGAAGGAGAACAGCCCCCACGGTGAAGGGGTGAAGGCGGTGTGTAGGCATGCACAGAAGCTTCCAGCTGGAAGAGACCTTCAATGTCATTTCATTCAACCTCCCACCTCGCGAAATCTTTCAGTATTCCAGTGCCCAACTGAGGGCACCCAACTCTACTTGGACACCTCAAGGTACGGGGAACTCACTCCCTTCAAGGCAGCTCATCTCAGAGAGGCTCTGGAGCCTGCGGGACGGCCAGGAGGAGCCTGGCGCTCCGACCTTGGCCCTGTAGAGCAGGGTGGCCTCTACTCCGCGGCGGCACCTGGCTGGGGGTTGCGGCGCGGATGGGCCGGCGCTGCTGTCCCCAGCCCCAGTGCTGAGGCAGGCAGAGCGCAGTGGGCTCTGGCGGAGGTCGGGAGAACTGCAGGGCGAAGGCCGCCGGGGGCTCCGCGGGCTGCGGGGGGAGGCACTTGACACCGGCCCGGGGAGAGGAGGGGCCGCTGTCCCTGCGGCCAGTGCTGGATGCGGGGACCCAGCGCAGAAGCAGCGCCAGGTAGCGGGGCGCCCAGCGTGGGGAGGGCTGCGGCGAGGCCCGGAGCTCGGCTACGACTCGAGGGGCTCTGAGTGGCCGGGAGCGCGGCCGAGGCGGGGCGCACGGGGCCCGGCCCCCAGTCGGGGCGGTGCGGGGTCCAGATCTCCGCCAAGCGGCGTGCGGGGACCCCGGCGGGGCCGCAGAGGCCGGGAAGTCGCGCCGAGGGCGCTAGGACCGGCCGCGCGCCCAGGCCGCTCCCGCCCCGGCGCCCCGGGGCCCCCCAGTCGGCGCTGCCTCCCGGGCCGGCTCCGCAGCGCCGGGGCCGGGGCCAGCGCGGCCGCGGGGGGCGAGCGGCGGGCGGAGGCCTGGGCCCGCGGGCGGCCGGAGGGAGGGAAGGAGGAAGGCGGAGAGAAGGGGTGGGAGGGGGGGACCCGGCGGAGGAGGCGGAGAGAGGGAGCGCGACAGCGAGCGGAGGGAGGGAGCGAGCGAGCGAGGCAGGCAGGCGGGCCGGGAGGGAGGGAGGGCGCGCGGGCGGCGGCGGCGGCGAGAGCAGAGGACGAGCCGGGACGCGGCGCCGCGGCACCAGGGCGCGCAGCCGGGCCGGCCCGACCCCACCGGCCATACGGTAATGAGCGCCGCTGCTGGCGGCCCGGAAGGCCGGCCCGGAGGCGGCGGGGAGCCGGAGAGCCGGGCGGGGGGCGCCGCGGCGGACAGTGCCCGGCTCGGGGCACGCTCCTGGACCCCTGCAACTCGGCGCCGGGCGCCTGTGGGGCCGGGACTGCAGGCGGGGACGGCGGGCCGGGCTGGCCGGGGCGGCGCGAGGGATTTGAGGGTTTGTTTATGTCCCCGCGGGCTCGGCAGGCGCCCCCTCCCGTCCCGCCCGCTCCCGGCGCGGACCCCCCTCCCCGCCCCCGCCCGGCTCCGGGCTCAAGTTCAAGTCTATACAATGCCGCGGGGGGCCCCTCCACCGCCGGCCTCCGCCGCGGTGCCGGGCTCGGCGCTGCCGCAGGGGCCCCGGCCGGGCCGCCCCCGCCTTCCGGGCTCTACCCCCGCCCCGCGGCCCCGCCTGGAGCCCGCGGCCAGGGCGCCGGAGGGCGCGGACCCCGACCCAGAAGGATCGGCCCCCGCGGCGGCCCGGGGGAGCGGGGGAGGGGGCGGGGGCCGGGCCCCGCGCAGGCTCCGCGGCGGCGGCAGAAAATGGCAGCCTGGCACGACCCGGCCCCCCGCCCCTCCCCCCGGCGCCCGGCCCTCCTCGGCCCCGCGGGGCGGGGGACCCGGGAGGCCCCCGGGGGCGGGCCGAGGGGTGATGGCGGGGCCGGGCCGGGGAGCGCCGCGCCGCGATCCTCCTCCGGCCACCTGTGGCTGGGGGTGCGGGGCGCCGGCGGGTCCGGGAGGGGCGGCGGGGCCGGGGAGAGCGCCCGCCTCGGGGGCACACCTTCCCGCGGAGTGCCGGCGGCACGGAAAGGGGTGGTCGTGCCTGGCTCCTCCCTGTCCCCACCGCGGGCCGTGGGTGCCGGGGCGGCCGCGGTGGCGGCGCCGCAATGTGGGGGCGGGGCGGGGGCGGGCGAGGATCCCGGGCCCGGGCCCGGGCCGCGGGGGCCGGAAAACGCGGGGGTGGAAGTAGCGGGGCCGGGGCCGGGGCCGGGACCGGGAGCGGCGCAGGGGGGGATGCCCGGGGTCGCCCCTCCAGCACCCCCGCGCACACTCCCACGCACGCGGACACACTCACGCACACGCACCCCGCCGGGCCGGTGCAGACGTGTCCTTGAAAGCTTCGCATCTGCACAGTGAAGGACGAGGCCTCGCCGCGGCTGCGGAGCGGGGTCTTCGGCCCCACGTCCCCGCACCCCGGGAGACCCCGAGCTTCGGAGCCGCAGGCGGCGGCGGTCCGTGTCCCGCCCTCACCCCAGTTCCCCTCCCCCAGGCCGCCCTGCCTTCCCTCCCCTTCGGCGCGGACCGGGCTGGCGCGGGTCCAGGGCCCGCCCCTGGCCTCCCCCAGCCCCTCATCGCTGGGGCCCGCGGCCCTGGGGCTGCCAAACTGCGTTTCGCTTTCCTGGAGCCTCCCTTCTTGGGGGCACCCTCTCCCGCCTCGGCGCCCCTCTGCCATTTCTCCCCCTCTCCTCATCCCCTCCGTCCTGGCACCGTCTCTCCGCTGCACGGCCCGTTGAGGAGGTGTTGGCGCCCTGGGCGAGGATCGGTGCCCTCTGGTTCCCAGGGGCTGCCTCCCCCGGCTCCTGAGGGGAGCCCCCTGTGGCTGCACCTTGACCCAACATGGCGTCTGGCACCCAGCAGGGCAGCTCTGGCCTGCGGCAGGCGGGAGGGTGGGCAGGGCCGGGCCCCAGAGCCTAGCAGCTACCCCCCTCCAAACCAGCGGGGACAGAAGCCTTGGGGAGAAGCGCTCTCCGCCCTGTGACCCAACTTGCCCCTCACTGCCGTGCCCAGAGACTGCCATCAGCATCCCTGGGGGCCTGCTCAGTCTTCATGTTTCACCCTAGGCTGCCAGCGGCTGAACCGCCTCCTGGGCGGGCGGCTACGAAGGGATCCTGGGATCAGGTGCTGCTCCAGTGTCGCCTCCTCCCTCCCGGGCAGATGTGACAGCTGCAGCCAGGGGAGCTATTCGCCTTGCTGTTGCCTGGGTGTTAGGACTGGCCTGTGGGATTTGGGGGGCCAGGCATCCCGGGGACCCTCTTTGGTTGGCTAGCAGGGGCCATCTCCAGGTAGTTTTCTGAGCTGCCTGCCTTTGGAGAGTTGGGTTGTGGGGACTTCCTGCCGGGTTTCTGGGGCAAAATCGTCCTCCTCTGCCTCCAGGTTCCACCGAGGCCCTGCTTGGGCTGTGACAGGTGGCTCTGTCAAGGTGGGAGTCTGTGCGTGCACATGTGCTGGCTCCAGGCAAGGGACCAGGCTGGCCTGTGCAGCAGCTCTGGCACCTGCCTGCCTCCCTGGTTGGGTCCCCCTCCTTTGTGCAGCTCCTCCCCAGATAAGCAGCTGCGGATTCAGGCCGACCAAACTTCCCTCGTTACCCCTCCCAGGCACCAGTGCCTTCCATAGGAGACTGACCCCAAGAAAGGTGAATTCCTTCTAGACTCGAGGAGTGGACTGGTCCACAGGGCTGCCCTCTGAGTCCTTCCTGGAGAAGCCTAGGAGGACGCCAGCGGCCATCTGTCAGGGTGTCTGCGGACAGGATTCCTCTGTGGGGTGGGGGTTGGACTAGAGCCGGAAGGTCCATTCCAGCTTGACATTCTATGGCTCTGATTCTAGTAGTGGAATATCAGGCCCAGAAATGGGGACAGAGTGGTCTGTTTTTCGGCACATGGCAGTGATAGGGGAAGGCTTCCAAGGAGAAGGAGATATGAGAGAGATCAGGGCCCCCAAGGAGTTGGGCCTTGGGAAGGAGAGGCAGTGTGCGGAGGGTCCCTGCAAGAGACGGGTTGGTCACGTCCGACTCTGCAGAGGGTGTAAAAAGTACAGCCTCCTTTAAGCCTCGGCACGTGTGTATACTGTAGGTTTGTCTATAAATCCCTGTGTGTGGATAATTTCTGAGGTTTCCTTTTCAAGTCCAATTCACAGTAAGCTCCTCAGTCCCTTATGGATGTTTTACTATCGCTTTCACACCCACCTCTGCCAGTGGTTCTCAAAAAGCTAGGAAGACAGGACAAACGGTAAAATCCTTGTCCAGGGTCACCAGCAGGAAGAAGTGGAGCCAGGCCTGCACTCGGGGGAAGACGCCCCACACTACACCTCTTACCTGGGCTGCTGCATGTGTCCGTCCCCTCTCTCAGTTTGTGATCTCCAGGGAACAGGGACCTTGCCTCCCTGGGTCCCCATTGGACAAGCGGTGAGGCCTCCGAGGGTGTCTGCTGAGCGAGGGGGGTGCACTGCCCTCCTGTCCTCTCCCCGAGGCAGCGAGGCAGGTTAGTGCTGGGATCCCTTCCCCCTGCTGCTGTGCGCGGCTGCCCAACGGCCACCACCTACTTACAGGCCAGCTCCTCAGGGTCACGCCTCCCTGAAAGACCCAAATTCTTTCCCAGCAAGAGCCAGACTCCCCCCAGGCTTCTGTTTTTGGGATCCAGGTAAAAAGAGGACTCTAATGGGTGAGTTAAAACAGACCACCCTCTCCCCATCTTTGGGCCTGAAATGTCAGCATTAGAACCCAAACCTTGGAATTGCAGGCTGAAAGAGGAGTTTAAGCTCTGAGAGCTCTTAGTGCTGGGTACAGGACTGTTTGTGGGAGGTAGTGCCCAGTTCTTCCCAGGGTTGTCCATGCTACCCAGAGCCTGAGGCCTGGAGGGCCATTCACGTGCCAGTCACATGCCTCTCCCTGGGTACTTCCTGCTGCCTCCAACTTGCTGGCCTGGGGTCCTGGACTTGGTGCTCGTGTCCTCCCCACCCTGTGCCCCACTGGGAGTTGAGTGTGTTTCTGGTCTCTAGCAGGTAGGGCCAGAGCATCTACCCCAATGCTATTCCCCATGCTGCAGCCCTCGGGGAATAGCTTCTACTTTTGTTTGAATATTAGTGTATGAGCAGAGAGCCCGTCAGAAGCCCACCTGGCCTGAGGCTGGGTTTCTGCAGGGACTTTGCTGTTTCTGAGCAGGGCTTTAATGGTCTTCTAAAGGTGCCACATGCCTTTCCACTTTAATTTTGAGGACTCGTTTTCAATCATTTCTCTCTTTGACGATTTTTCCCTAAGAACATGACCAAATCTGAGATCCATGAAGTGTCAGCCTGAGATTTAGGTCTGTGTCCGAGCCTGCCTCCACTTGGCTAAGTGTGTGGGCAAGATGAGGTTCAGTGCACGTGTGTCTGTGCATGTGTGTGTACATGGTGTGCCGCCGCCTGTGGATGGGTAGGACTTGCTTCCACATGAGCCAGTGTCAAGGCAGCATGAGGCCCTCAAGCCACAGGGAGCTGCACTCTGACACCTCCTAGCAGCAGGAACTTGGGCGACAACTCGATTCCCTGGGCCTCAGTTTCCTCACCTGTAACATGGGAGTGTGCGTGGATTCTGCTTACAGGTGGTTGTGAGGATGGAGTGAGATGATGTGTGTTACAGTCTTAGCAGAGCGGGAGCCCTCCTGTTAGCTGTGTCTGTTTTCATCATTTGGGCAGCTCACGTGGACTAGCACTGCAGGAAGTGCTCTAAGAAGCCTGGTCCACCTTCCTGTGTCTTTTGCAGAATCTTGGTCAGATGAGGAAAGTGCCGATTCTGATTCAAAATCCTGGGAGGTGGGAGGCTCCTCAGCGCCACTTAGCAATCTGTTGAGTTGAACAAATCGCATGTCAACAGGTTGTTTTGCTTCCACCTGAAATCCCTCCCGCTGTAGTTTCAGCTCGTTATTCTCATCCTGTCTTGAGTGCAGCAGCACTTTCCCACCGTCTTCGCTTCCATTTTCCAGAGATGTGCTGAGCATTTCCTGTAAGCCATGCCCTGTGCTGGCTTTGAGGGGACACGGTGTGTTTAGGATGTGCCCAGCTAATGAAGAACTGCAGAGTGGGACCAGGGTCACTGGAGAGGGAGAAATAAAGTGCGCAAAGGAGAGTGAGTTCACAACCAACTAAGGCCATCAGGGAAGGCTTCTTGAAGGAGGTGGCATCTTAGAAGTGCCTCAGAGCACAGAAGTGGGGCTTCAGGGGCAGGGCATCATTGTGGGTGGCTGTAGTGCCCGGGAGGTGGACTGGGGCCTGGGTTGTGCTGGAGGCCAGGCTGAGGCCCTGCCTTGGTTTGGGGAGGAGATCCCTGCACTCCGGAACTCCTCTGTGGCCCACGGAGGATCGCTCTGAACTACCTCAGTGTGGCGGCCAGTGGGGGTGGGGGTGGAAAGAGGACAGCAGGGAGGGAGGGGAAGGGGCCAAATGAGCTCATTTGGTGTCGGATCCTGATTCTTTCTATTCCGTAGACCAGAGCTTAAGAGCTCAGACTTGGAGAGCAACAGAGCAGGGTTTAAATTACACTGACCACGGGGGGTTGTGACGATTAAGGGGGAGGCCAGGGTCAGGTCTGGTCTGCGTGCCAGTCATGGTGAGGATGTGGCAAGAGGAGAAGGGTCCCTTTTCTGGCCTCCCAGAGGTCTCCATGTCCCACCTTGCCCACTCCACCAGGCTGAGGCACCCCAGCATCCAGAACATTCCTGCAAGGGGCTGCCAGTGCCAGGGAAATTGGGATGAAGACGTCAGGTTCCTGTCTCTGCAGCCTGACCCTGCCCCCCAACACACACAAGCTGGGCAGAACCGAGCCACCAACCCAGAGGGGAGGTGCCCTGCAGAAGGCCCAGGCCCCCAGGCATGAGTGTAGGTGCCTGGCAGCCCCCTGCAAGAACAGCTGGTGGTCAGGGCCTTCTGGGCCAAATGTCCCTTGCTGATCACATCACAGGCCACCAACCTGTCTGGATGACAGCAAGGGTGCTTGGTGGGCAGTGGGGGTAGGGGTAAGGGAGGCGCAGATGCCTGGGGCTTTCCTAGCTAAATCCCAGTATGGAGTGTATTTTTTTTTTTTTCCAGCAGTAGCTCTATGTTGCCTACTCCTGTCCTGCTGTGGTCTTTTCTGACCCTTAAAGGCTGCCCAGCCTTATTTAGATATATGACCAGGTTCCTATTTTCTCTTTCCTGTGGTCATGGCCCTGCTCACCAGCATCCCTATTGATCTTTCCTCTCTGCTTCTGTTTCAAATGTCAAGGTCATTTTTAATTCTGAGCCAGTTATTAGCTGCCCCGTCTGAGTGCACAGAGGGGACGGAGGACCATCTCTTACAGCCAGTAACTGGAGAGCTGGAACTTGGGTCTCCTGACTCCTAGCGTAATGCTCTTCTTACTATATTGAAAGGGGAGGGAGGCTCGGTGCAGATGTTCGAGATCTGATAGATCAGCTAGGTCATGGGTTCCAGTGATCCTTCCTTGAAAAGGTAAAAAAATGCTTAGAGAGGAGATTATGGGGTGTGGGTTAGATTTGTGGCTCACTAAGCTGTTGAGTGTGGGCTGTGTCCTGGAGGAATACTTGGGAACGGCCATGGCCTGGGGGGCAGGAGGCCTTCGGAGTGTCCCTCCCCCACCACTCCCTGGAGGACCCCAGGAGACACAGACGAGTTCGCCCTTGCCCCTGCCAAGCCAGTGGGATCCCCCAGCACCCCAGGGAGCAGAACCTGTTTGGAAAGAGGCTTCTGGAAGGCCTGCATGATTACTTTTATAGGTTCCCGAAGTGATAAATAAATGCGTGGGTAAAGGGGAATCCACTTAGATTCCCTAAAAGCCTTTGAAACAAGGTGGTAAGCGTGTCTGCTCTGATGTGTTGGATCCCCATGCGGTAGTGTTGTGGTTAAAAAAAAAAATGTTTATAGCGTAATCTCAGTTTTGTGAAATTCTTTAAAATCGATACAAATATACACATGTTTAGGTTTGCACATGCATGGAAAAGTTGTTCGGGAAAGATATACACAAACCTGTCAAGGTTTTTGCTTTTTAACTTTATACACTTTCGTTTTCTTTGAAAAAATGTAAATGAACTTGAGTTACTTAATGACAACAACAAAAATAAAACTACACTTTTTAAAAGCCTGTGGATGAGAATGTAGAAAAAGAATTAAGTCACCTAAGGCTGAGGGATGGACTCTTTTTTATAATGGATAAGAAACTGGTTTAGAGACTGACAGCAAGGGGTAAGCTTACTCAGGTACGTGTCTTTTCTGGAAAGGTTGCAGGGAGAAATATCGCAGATATTAAGGCCTCTGAGCAAAGGCCTAGGCTGTTAGGGATTAGGTGAGAGCAGAAAATAGGCCGCTGACTGCATGCACCCTGGCCCACGCCAGGGACAGGGGACAAAGTTAGCTTTATAGGATGGCGACTTGAAACTCATTTCTGACCCAAGGTGGAGAACAAATCACTCAGGATCTTCCCCCAAAAGCATCAGTCTGATGGGCTGCTGTGGCCCAAATGGTTCCTGGGGAACTGGAGGTATAACTGGGGCCCGGCCCGGGTATGGAGCTCAGGTGACCCAGCCCTGGCATAGTGAGAGCCTCTTGGGAGGCCACACCCAAAGGAGACAAAGTGGGGCTTCAGGAGGCCCCACGAAGGGGTAGAAGGGGTGTCTAGGAACTTGCTTGGCACGTGGGTTCAACTCTGATCTAGGGGTCCCTGAGCAGGTGGTGATGACCCAGACGATGGGGTGGAGAGGTGAGGTGGGGGCAAATACAAGTTCCTCTGTCTGCAGTCGTCTTGCTACCCCAGGAAGCTCAGGGCTGGTTGCTTAGCAACAGCACTTACCACCCTCTTCCACCTTCCCCTCCCCCACCCCACCCATGGGTGCCTCTTGGAGCTTCCCTTCCCCCGAGGCTGCCCCTGTTCAATAGGACATGAGAAGGGTCTGTGCACTTTTTTGGCCCTGCCCCTGGAATAAGGCAGGAACAGACATAAAAGGACCTATGACTTGGAGGCGACCACAGAACTGGCCCCTTTACAAACCAGCCGTTTAATCCAAGGCTGGTAGGGGACAGATGTGCAGGGCAAGAAACGCACTCGGGAGTCAGGCCAACCTAGAGGACTGTCTCAGCCCCATTCGTGCTCAGTTGCTGCTGGCCCCAAACCACCTGGAGCTGCATGTTTTTCATCTGTAAATCGGGGATAAGAATAGCAGCCTCATCTTACAGGGGTTGCCTGAATGACATGCAATATTTTATGAAACAGCTAGCACTATGCCTGGCACAGAGAAGGTGATCAGGAGGCATGAGTTGCTTTTCTTTACATGGGGGTTGTTCCAGGGCTGCCTGGTTAGGGTGACCCCCACAAAGCCCTGCTGCTCTGTAAGACCCTGCAAGTGGCCAGGTGCAGTGGCTCACGCCTGTAATCCCAGTGCTTTGGGAGGCCGAGGCGGGCGGATCACCTGAGGTGAGGAGTTTGAGACCAACCTGGCCAACATGGTGAAACCACCTCTCTACTAAAAATACAAAAATTAGCCGGGTGTGATGGTGCATGCCTGTAATCCCAGCCACTCCGGAGGCTGAGGCAGGAGAATCACTTGAACCCGGGAGGTGGAGGTTGCAGTGAGCCGAGATCGCACCACTGCACTCCAGCCTGGGTGACAGAGTAAGACTTCGTCTCAAAAGAAAAAAAAAAAAAAAAGACCTGCAAGTGTTGCCTGTCCTCCCCGTGGCCCCTCACGGTGAGGGGAAGAGGTAATCAAGTTGAGAATGACCCCCAAGCCCATGGTGGACTCTGGGCTGGGAGTCAGGGGCCGCAGGGGAATGGCAGGGACAAAGAAAGATGTCTCTGTCCTCCTTAGCTTCTGTTATCTGACCCAGGTCCCTTTTTCCAGCTGCCAATAAGTTGTCTCTTTTTCTCTTAGCCTTTCTGCACCTCCACTTCTTCCTGTGAAGCCAGGATTTGCCTGTACCTTTTTTGATCTCTTCAGAGTCCCCTGTCCACGTGGGGACCCAGTTGCCTGCTCAAGGCCTGGGCCCTCTTTCCCTCCCTGCCCACTGGTCTCTTTGGAGCTAAGCAGAGAGTGGCCTCTGCTGGGTTCTGGCTCTTCCCCATGGCCTGGAGGCATGGGAGGGTCTAGACCACAGCCCGGCCTGGCAGCTGGCACGAAGCAGGGGCTCCTAATGGTTTTATTACCAGCAACAATGTGGTGCTTGTTGCCATCCACGCACAGGCTGGTGGTTCCCAGCCCAACTGGTGGTGGCCTGAGGGCCCTGCCTGGTACTGGAAGCTCAGCTGGGAAGCCCAGTGGGGCTGGGCAGTCAGTCACCTCTGCGTTTTCTTCTGTCAACACTCTGCCAGCAGCCTGGAATCAGAGGGAGCCAGGGCATGGCATGGTGAGATGCTGGCCCCCGAGTTGGCAGGCCTGGCAGCACTGGAGTTTTCTCTCCAGAGGTCCCTGCCTCAGATCCACCAATGATGTTCATCCATTCATCTAAGAGAGACCTACTGTGTGCCAGACACAGGCTGCGTGGATGAAAGGGGTCACAGTCATCTCAAGGACCCTGCAGCTTAGGTGGGGGTGTGGCAGGGCGGAAGGACCCCTGGCATGCCATGTCCAGGCATTACCAGGGCTCAGAGAAGGAAGTTGGATTCAGGGGGAGAGAAGATCTGGAAGGGCTTTCTAAAGGAGGTGACGCTTGAGCTGAGTCTCGAAGCGGAGGGAGCAGTTAGCTAGGTGGACGATGGCACTTTTTGGCCCCATGTGGCTGCAGTGTAGGGAATGATGGGATACGAAGCCAGGGGCCTGAGCCGGGGGACCATGGAAGGCGGGATGTTGTGAATGGACGTCGGGCTTGGGATTTATATTTGAGAAGGATCATTCTAGGGCATCGAGGAGGAGAGCTCGGGCAATAGGGTTTAGGGGCAGGGAGCCCAGGTGGAAGGCTGGCACCGAAGTCCAGGGCAGCAATGTGGGCCTGGACAGGGTGTGCGTGGTGTGACATTTAGGAAGTGCAATCAGTAGGAACAGTTGGGATAAAAGGAATGAGGGGAGTTGGGGTGGCTGTCTGGTTTCTAGCTCAGCCAACTGTGTGGGTGGGGATGCCCTTCATGGAGGGGGCATGGGTTGGGGGGAGTCGGAGAGAGCAGGAGGTGCCTCCCACATGGAGCTGGGTTGGAGCTGGGGCTTGAGGGTGGGTGGGATTTCCCCAGGGAGAGCCTGAGCCAGGCCAGGCTTGCAGAAGGAGGCTGGAGCCTGAGTCATAAGGCCTGGAGGCGGGGTGCCTTGTGCGATGGATGAGAAAGGCAGGTGCATTTCGGTCTGTAACTGGTAGGACCCCTGCAGATTTTTGAAGGAAGATTTTGAGGAAGGTGCTCTCACCCATGCATTGGGAATGCTGATGAGTTAGCGCCTCTGCTTCACAGTGATTTCCCCAAAAGATGAGCTGCAAGGCCTAGACCCCGGCCCTCCACCCAGGACCTGTGGCGAGTCTCATCACCCTCCGAGAATCTTTGGGTGGGCTGGAAGTTGATGTCAAGCTGTCCAGCCTTCCCATCACTCTCCATTCAGAGGCAGGTCTGCGGAGAGAGACAGGGACAAGCTGGGGACAGCATTTTTGGAAAGCAAACAGAAAAGAAGCAAAAACTGTTCCTCTAAAATAGAAAGGAGGCTTATGTGTGTTATGTGAAGGATAATGTGGAAGGCTATTTCCAAAGAATTTCTTGAAAAATGACGTGAGCCATGTCAGCATCATTGAATTTAGATAGAGGCCAGGAGCAGTGTGGCATCGTGCTGGGGCCACCAGGCTGGGGACTGGCCAGATGGTGGTTTCACCTCACCCCTGCCACCTCCTTGCTGCGTGTCATTGGAAGATCACTCAACCTTTCTTAGGCTCAGTTTTACCATCTGTAAAATGGACATAACTTTACAGGCTGGTGTTGTTTGTTTTGAGCATTGCTTCTTGGACTAAACCTGGATGTTTTTTCCTTCCCTCCCTCGCTTCTGCACTTCCTCTGGTTCTTTGCCTCCCAAGAAGCCTGTTTCCTCCTGTCCCCTCCATCAGTTTTGAGTTCCCCCTTCCTAGGAAGGTCCATTCATCATGTTCTGTTGACTCTCTTTTTCCCAATTATTCCCTGCAAACCTGGTTCACCCAGTGTATTTGAAGAGCATCTACTGAGCTAAATGGGAGTTATTGGGGGTCAGTTCCTGTTCTCTTTTTAATAAGGGGAGGGAGGGTCTGTGCAGAGCTGTCCAGGAGAGCAGAGGGCATGGGGGACAGGGGAGAGGTTGCAGGACCCAGTGGGACCACAGCTGGGACCTTGCCCTGTAGCTGGCTCAGTGTGCCAGGGGATGGGGCACAGAGCCCTGGTGGGTCTGGGAGATGAGCTTGGGAAGGACTTGGCCTGGACATGGGCCAGGCTGCCCTTTCAGAGCCAGACCTCAGGAGATGGCAGAGAGGGCCGCTTCCTCTGTGAGGGCCATACATGACGGCCCTTGGGCTTTATGGTGGCCTTGTGACATGCAGCCACACCCCTGGGGAGACCTTTGAAGCATCTTCGCATTCTGGAGGATCTGGTGGGAAGATGGCTTCGCAGCGGGGCTCTTGTTGATGTTGCCAAGAAGGCCGGGCAGGAGTCGGGCTGTCCCTGGCTGAGGGTGGGGCGGGGACTGCGGTCCATCTGAGTGTGGAAACCCACGTTTCTCTGGTTTGTGCAGACCTGTGCAAGCAGCCATGCTGCAGGACTGGCCCCCTGGAAGTGGGGTATACATGAACTCAGGGTGTGGCGGTGTAATCAAATGAAATGTACAGCATAATTAATCTGGCATACCCTTAATGATATGCATAATTGTGCTGCATGGTAATTAGGTGTAAATGGTAAGCAGTTCACATAAATGTTTTTGTAATTGGTATTAATTTTGCAGAGGCAAACCAAGTTTATGTGGTTTTTCTCTTCTTGCTCTGTTAGTTTTCTAGTACAGGCATTTCCAAGCTTTTGGAGGAATTCTATTGCAAATGTTTGTTTATAGGGCAATGTTTTGTGTTTTCTCTCAGAACAATGTTATGAATGGTTATGAAGTTCCCAAGCTGGTTTCCAAATGCCTCTTTGGCCGATACAGTAGGTGAAATGTGCAACGCGTGTGCCTGTGTCGAAGGCCCGCCCAGGATCCTCCAGCTCCAGGTGCCCCAGCGTGTGCAGCATTTGTCTAGGTGTATCTCTGTGTGTGCATCTATGTCTGTGTGTTTGTATCTGTGTGTCTGTCCGTGTGTGTGTGTGTGTGTGTGTGTGTGTGTGTGTGTGTGTGGTCTGCCTGACTGTGAGAGACTCCTGAGGCCACAGTGGCAGGTCGAAATTCTCTGGTAATACGTTCCCCATTCTAGTGACACGGGGCCTGGGCTGGAGACTTAGGGGCATTAGCTGGGAGGGGGACCCTGGCACAGCAGCCGTTCCTAGGAGTGAGCACAAACCACTCCGAGGTGTGGTCTGAAGCCAGAGTCTAGGTTTCCTAAGAACATATGGCTTGCCTTTCTTTCTGATCAAGCACATAATAATTTTTAAATGAACATTTATTGAGTGCCTGCCACGTGCCAGGCCCTATGTTAAACACTCGACTCAGATTCCCTCCTATCTTAAAATAGACTTATGAAATAGGGAATGTTTCTCACCCCGCTTTACAACTTGGGAAACTGAGGCCCGAATCTCTGAGTGACAGAGCCAGGGTTTGAGGCGGGGACTGCTGGATGCAGGGCCCATGGTTCTGAGATGTGCTGCTCGGAACCCTGGGCTCTTCTCCCTCCCTCAGCCCCCTCCACAAATGGTTTTTTGTTGGGACAGATGATGAGGAGAAAGTCGGCCCTGTGGGAAGTCTGAGAGCAGCGAGCTCCCTTCCTGGTGAAGTGGGTGGGGGATGAGCTCCAACAGCCGCTCCCAAGCCCTGAAGACCCTTTGGGGGACCTCCTGGTTTTGACCCAAGAGGGAGCTGGTCTGGGAAGTGGGGTTGGGGGAGCATGGCCATGGGCGGTGTGGGGAGAGGGTGGTCACAGGCCAGACAAGGACTCAGCCCCCCGATTCCTGTGGTTCACTGATAGCCTAGGCCCTCACCACCCCCTTCACCTTGGGGATCTGGGGCAGGTGAGCCCGCAGACCCACAGCAGGTGTATGTTCTGCCCTCGGAGCTCCTGCAAACAGCCCTTCCACTGACGCAGTGCCTTGGGGGCTCTACCAAGCGACCCCTAGAATGGGGATTGTGGGGGGTCGCTCTAGGCACCGCAGCACTGTGCTGGGGATGTTGCAGCTGCCTGGGAGTGACTTCACACAGTCCTCTCTGCCTCCAGGGTCACCCGGAACGGGGTTGCGGGGCACAAGCTGTGGGCGGCGGGGATGGGCAGCAAGATGCAAGGCATGAACTCTGACTTCGTCTCTTTGAGAAATCAGACACATCTATATATGCATGGAACACTCAATGACCCCTGGGTGGGTGGTCGAGGAGAAGGGGACAGTGTGTGGGGGAGGAGAGATGTTGGGTTGAAGGACTGGGAGAGAGGAGCTGAGTGGGCCCTGTAGGAGAGGGTGGGAGCCAGGGGTGTCATTCCGGGACAGCAGCCGGGCCTGGAATGATGCAGCTGGGAGAGGTGGGGGCACAGCCAGAGCAGTGGGCGGAGGCTGCATTGTAGCCAGCCCTGGTGAGACCAGGCCAGAGCGTATATTTTACCATGTGTGCAAATCTTTGGCATCACCAGATTTTTTTAAATAATAGCTTTAAGATATAATTCACATTCCATACAATTCACCCATATAAGTGTACAGTTTGATGGTTTTAGTACATTCACAATCAATTTTTTAAAATTTTCATTAGGCATCATAGGTTTTCACAGAGGGAGCCATGTGTGGGCAATCTTTGCTGAGAGGGTGGGTGGGAGGTAGAGACGCCAGAGGCAGGTGGACTTGCTACAGGGCATCTACCAGGTTATTGTGCCACAGACACAAGAGGTACAAAGGGCCTGGAGGGAATAGGGTGATGAGAGAAGCCCAAGGACCAGGTACCTACTGGATGTGAGGACCCAGGGGAAAGGTGGGACCTGAGTTTTCTCCAGGGTTTGGGGCCTAGGCAGCTGAAGGGAGGGGAGTGTTACTTCCACATAGAGGGAAAAACCAGAAAATAGAGCCGGCTCTGAAAGAAGCATATTCTGGAAGAGTAGGATTTTAGGTGACTGCAAGTCATCCAGTTGGGATGAAAATAAATAGAGCTGGAGCCCCTTGCAGTAGGAGGCCTATGTTAACTTATGCCCAGGTGTCTTAGAGGAAGAGCATTTAGAGAAAAGCTGAAAGTAGAACATGACCTTTGAGGAGCACCCACCATGCAGAAGTGGGATCAAGACTCCCGGCCAGCCCCAGAGACAGAGCTGCAGAATCTGAGGCTGGCGACCCAGGAGCAAGGAGCCAGATGGAGTCATGGCTGGGAGAGAACACACAGAAGGCAGTTGCTGGTGAGCTCCAGAAGCAGGGGTCTCCTTTCACTCCAGGGCCCGGCTCCACAATGGCACTCAAGAAATGGCTGTTGAGTGAGTGCTTGAAGCAGGGAGTGATTAGCTGGCCAGGATGTTGAATTGAACTCAAGGGCCATGAGGATGGAAAAAGGCCCTTTGGGGCCACGGGTGACTGTATCAGTCAGGGTCCATTCAGAAGACAGAAACCACATGGTGATTGGAACAAGGAAAGTTTCACATAAGGAATTATTAACTCTAATTGGATTGGAATAATGAGGAATTGGCTACTGAGAAGTAAAAATAACTCCAAAGAATACAAAAATAATAGATATGAGAACAGCCCCTACCTCTAGGGTTGCCACAGAGTGCCCAAGGAAGAGGCCCTGCAGGGTTGAGATCCACACCTTGAGGGAGAGGGTGTGGCCATGGCTCCCTGGATGGCAACGTCTCTGTAATGCCATGTTGGCAGAACTTGCTGGAAATCCACCCTCTGGAATTTATTGGAAATCCATCTTTTTGGGTCCCAAGGAAAGTTGTTTGTGGGAGGTATCTTGCTGGAAGCACACCGCTGCTAAGTTTTCCCAGAGGAGTGCTGGGTGAAGCTCCTGGCTGTTGGGTACTCCTGACTGACATGTGTTGCTGGAGCCAGGTGCTGGAGAAGCTGTCTGCATTGCAAAAGCCTGGCACTCCTGCAGGAGCTGGATGCTGGAAAGCTGCATGCTGGAGAAGCTGCAACAGCACAGGAGCTGGGTGCTGGGAAGCTTCATATCTGGCAAGACCCTGATGCTGGAAAGCACCCATGCAGCAAGATCTGGCTGCTAGAGAAGTATACAATGCAGGAATCCAACAAGAGCACACTGGGTCTAGAAAGGAAACCCACCTCCTCCTTCAATGCCTCTTCAGTGCCCTCCGCAGTTGTGCCAGCTGACAAAGGAAAAGTAGTTAAAGGGCCCAGCTCCATCTTCACAGCACAGGCAATGATGGGTGAATAAATTGATAACTGGCACAGTTTACCCCTTTGGCTACACAGCTACCATTTGCACCTTTTTACAACATCTGAACTCCCATACAAAAACAAACAACTAGATGTCTACCTATCAAGACAGTTATCCTTCTTATGAAATTCTCACCCTTTTGCCCAGAGAGCCCCAACCATCATTCTACCAATCCCTGGCTACAATAACTTCTCAAAGTCAGTCACCGTCCCACTGAATATTCTGTTACCGAAAGACTACATTATAAAGCTAACTGTCAACAACTTGTATAGAAAACAATGGGAAGGAGAAAAAAAAAAAGAAAATGGTTACCATATTGCAAACACACACACACACACACACACACACATATATATCAAGTTAATAGAAAATGTGCAAAACCACTAGAGGCCTGGTTTCTGCATTTGTTCACAAGGCTACACTTGCTACCTGGCTTCCTTGTCTTCTTATCCCATTCTGTGTTTCCTCCACACTCAGCCAGAGCCTTAGCAGGTCATGCTTCTTTTACTTGGTGGAGTAGCCCAAACCCTCATTCCCAGAGGACCTGAATCCTTAGTTATCCCGCTTTTGTTGTTGTTGTTACCATAACTTTCCATTCAGCTTTCCTTTGGGCATGGACGTTCTTAAGAGGTGCCTGAGAGAATTCGCTGGGTTCCAGACATGGTCTTGCTTGGCTCTGTGGCTGATCAGCAATCCAGTTTTCTCCTTGGTAACTAGGATCAATCACTCCAGACAGTGGCATAACTCCTTTTTTCCACTGTCAGTTCAGTGGCAGAAGGAGTTCAAGAAAGCCAAGTGGGTGTGGGTGTCTTCTCTCCCAGGGAAAGCATTATGATATGTGCCTGGTGGGAGCACTCTCTCCTGAGGACGAAGGCAGTCAGCATCCCCAGAGGGTTTCAGAGTTGTGGGATGGGGGAACAGGGCCACGCTTAGGGGGCTAAGTAATAGAGGCTCTGGAGCTGGCAGCTGTGGACCATTCTGTAGAGAAAGTTGGAAAAGTAGAGAAACGTGCAGATGACCGTGGGCCGCTTCCGCTGGGGATGATAAAATCAGACCCATGCTGGTTGCTGCCAGACCCCGTCCAGGACCATGTGTCTGATTCTCACATGGACTCTCAGCCTGGCCACCCTGTGCCCCTGACTCCCAGGCCGTGGGAAGCCCATCTGACCCACAGCACGTGTGACCGCTAGACAGGGCTTCTCCTGGCTTGCAGCACTTGGAAATCGGTGCTGCCTTACGGAAGTCTGTGTTGGCTCATTTTGGCTCCTGAGAACAACTTCAGCTCCTTAACGGCGTCTATTTTAGGTATAAATCTCCCCCCCGCTCACTTTTGGGGCTGTGTCATGGCAACCATTAGTGTGAGCAAAGGAGTCTGACTCAGACTCCCGTGTGGCCGCCGTAGTGGCAGCAGGTTTGGTGTGATCATAAGTGTTCCTGCTGGTGGTGCCAGCGCTAGTGGTGCCAGTGCTGGTGGTGCTGTGGCCTCGAGAGTGGTGTGAGAGCCACAAGCCATCTTATTGTGACTCTAGAGCCAGATAAATGGGCTTTGCAGAGGGCAGGACTACTGGCCTGTCACCAGTGGCTTTTGGTATTCTATGGACAGCTGGTGGTTTGGGTGCAAGTAATGTTTCTGAAAGTCAGGGTGATGGAATGGTGATGGCTATCTCACTGGAAAATGGCACCAAGACCCCCTCCCTCTCCCTCCTCCTTATCCATCCCCAGACTTATGACCAAGAGAGGTTGTGACAGGAGGGGGAAGAGTCGACAGATAGACATCTCCGTCTAGGAGGTCTCCTCCACTTT
The DNA here is from genome assembly GCF_009828535.3 of Hylobates moloch. NCBI lineage: Eukaryota > Metazoa > Chordata > Mammalia > Primates > Hylobatidae > Hylobates > Hylobates moloch. Next base: position 25,017,911 of record NW_026652288.1, on the reverse strand, counting down.
CTCCTGGCCCCCAGCTGACCCCCACCCTAGCAGATGATTGGGCAGGGGGTGGGGCACAAGATACTCTGCTGCCTTCTGTCACCCACAGGACTCATTTGCACCTCCTCCTAAGCTCAAATAGGAAATTTAGCCATGGGACTGTTATCTGTGGGCCAGGGTCACCCCAGAGGCACAAATATTGATCATGGCGCTGGCTCTGAGATCTGTGTTTAGCGTGCTCATTCATGACCAAGAACTGCCACATTTGCAAAGGGTTCTGAGTTACATGGACCTGGATTCATAATCCTGCCCTGAGGCTTTCTAGCTGTGCTACCCTAGAGAGGTACTAAACCTCTTTAAGCCTCCATGTCTTCTATAACAATAGGACCTGCTTCACAGGATTGTTTTGAGGATTGAGGACAGTGCATGTTCCTTAGCACAGTGCCTGGCACATGGTAGGTGCTCAGGAAATAGCTGCATGAATGAATGAGTGAATGACCACTGCATTGGGCAGGGCATTGAATACTGTGATTAGAAGGCTTCAGTGCCCTCCTTCCCTGCTCCCACTGCAGACAAGCCTGACCAGGAGAGAGAGACTGACTGGAAACTTTGTTTTCTGGCCAGTCTGTGCCGAAAGTTAATATAGATCTGCAGCAGTCACATGCTGATTGTGAGAGGGAGTGGAGAGCTGTGAGCTTCTGAGTGGGATGGACCTGGACTGTGTCTGGCCCCACCCCTTACCCACTGTGTGACCTTGGGCAGTTTTATTAATCTCTCCATACCTCATTATTCTCATCTGGAAAATGGGGATAAAAATAGTACCCACTTCAAAGGGTTGGGGTGAGGTGTGAGGATTAATGAGATGTTGACATTGTAAAGCTCTGCTCACGGGGCCTGGCATGTCGGAGGAGCTTAAGTACAAGCTCCTGCCTGAGCGAAGGCCACTTAGAGGAACTCCAGGGATTTCAAGAAAGGAGAGAAATCTGCGGGCTGGTTGAATCTGAGAGTAATCATTGTTAAGATTTATTGAGTACTTTCTCTGTGCCAGGCGCTCTTGGAAGCATTTTTAGGGCATTCCATTTTAATTTTCACAGCAGCGCTGTGAGGTGGAGAGTTCTTTCCCCCACTCTACAGCTGAGAAAACTGAGGCACAGTTTCGCCTCAGGCCACACAGCTGGTAAGAAATAAGGCCAGTGTTGGAAGCCCCGCAGTTGGCCTCCCAGGGAGCCCTGGAGGGGACTGAGATTAGCCCTTAGGTCAGGAGGGTGTCTGCCACAAGTCGTAGACTCATACCAAAGTAGTGAAAGCTCACAGTCCCCAGAAGTTCAGAGATGTCCCTGCCTCCAGGAACAGCAAGACCAGGGGCCCAGACAGTGACTACAATGCTTTTATCCCTCTGTCTTCATCTCTGAGCTCTTCGTTCTCAGGCAGGCTCACCCACATGGCGGGAAGACAGCAGCTGGCAACCCCTGACTCACATCGACCATGTTAGCATCCTTCCATCGCGTCAATAAAAAGGTTCCAGGGAGGCCTCTGATTGGCTCTGCCTGGTCACATGCTCACTCCTTGCCTGGGGTGAGGGTTGAGGTCAGCACAGGCACAACCAAAACCCTTTGACAAGTGTTTCCCACCGGGAAGGAGGGGAAGGCATCTAGGTAGAGCAGAACAACCAGAGTCCACTAGAGGAAAAGGAGAATGCAAGCAGAGGGAGGGAGAAGGACCTGCTACAGAAATGGTCAGATATTTTTCAGCCATTCAGACAGAGAACTTGAGACGGAGAAGAAGGGGCCCTTGGGGTGAGAATATTGGGATCGTGTTTGGTGGAGTGAGGATTTAGGTTTGTGGGCCATGACAGTTTTGGTTTTGGAAGAGGATAATTATGTGCAAGCCCTTGTTGAGGAGAGACTGTGGGGTGGCAGGGGGGCCAGCAGTCTCTCAATCTGAAGATGGAGAGGAGGCTTGGGTGGTCATCTCAGGGGTGCTGATGAGGCTGGGGTTGGTGAGAAAGTGGAGATGGCAGTGGGGACACTGCAGGGGAGCAGTCCTGAGGCTTCAGGAGATGGTGGAGATGTAGCTCTTTGGTCTGAGAAGGGGCTGAGTGAGCGGGGGTTGTGGTTACAGATGCAGGCAGCACTGACTTGCACTGCCCATGGGCTGGACGCAGTGGGAATGATGTGTTTGGAGGATTAAACATTTCGTGAGGGTGGGGGGTGGAGAGGGAGGTACCAGTGTTGTAGCTGGTGATGGAACTCTGTGTGGGTGTGAGGAGCTGATGATGGTTATTCTGTGGGACGTGATGATTTCATAGAACAACAGAGGTGGAAAGGCCTCAGCTACACTCTTATTTATAGAGGAGGAAATGGAGGCCAAACGCAACCGATGGCTGCAGTTGGGATATAAGCCCTTTCTCCCATCCCCACTCTCTCTGTTTAAAAATTCATTTTTATTTACTCACAGTAGTATATGCATATAATTTAAGAAGTCGAATAGTACTAAAACCTCCTAACAAAATGCAGTGATTCCTTGCCTACTCCTACCCTTATCCTCTTCTCAGAGGCAACCGCTTTCGATTCTCTTGGCTGTTTCTTCCAGCAATTTTCATCTCATATTTCTGAGTAAAGTGCATATTTTTGATTCATCTATTTAGACATTTTCCATTGATTTCCTATTTAGTAGATCCTCTCACATGCCCAACCTTTCTACTCTTCACTATCCTCCTTAAATATTGACAATACTCTTCTTATATTTTTTCAAAAAATTGTTTGTTGTCGCTGGTTGTTTGGAGACAGGATCTCGATCTTTGCCCGGGCTGGAGTGTGGTGGCACAATCACAGCTCCCTGCAGCCTCGACCTCCTGTGCTCAAGCGATCCTCCCACATCAGCCTCTCGAGTAGCTGGGATGACAGGCATGTGCCACCACACCCTGCTAATTTTCTAAATTTCTGCAGAGACAGGATCTCCCTGTGTCATCAGACTGCTCCCAAGTGATTCTCCTGTCTTGGCCTCTCAGAGTGCTGGGATGACAGGCATGAGCCATCATGTCCAGCCTCAAAAATGTTTTGTGCATTTGGTAGCCAGAATAATGGCCCCCCTAAGATGGCCAGGTCCTAATCCCCCGGACCTGTGAATATGTCACCTTACATGGCAAAAGGGACTTTGCAGATGTGATTAAATTAATGACCTAGAGATGAGGGGATTATCCTGGATTATCTGGGTGGGCCCAATGTAATCAGAAGGGTCATTAGAAGTGAAAGATGGAAGCAGAAGAGTAGTCAGAGCAGGAGATGTTGATGAGGCAGAGAGTACTGTGATGGGAAAAAGACTGGCCATCGCTGGCTTTGGAGTTGGAAGGGGACCATGTGGCAAGGAATGAGGGCAGCCTCTAGATGTTGAAAATGTCAAGGAAATGGATTCTCCTTAGAGCTTCCAGAAAAGAATGCAGCCCTGCCAGCATCTTGAGTTTAGCCTAGTAAGGAGAATCTTTTTTTTTTTTTTTACTACTGACTTGCAGAATTGCTAGATAATGTGTTGTTTTAAGGCATTAATTTTGTGGTACATACAAAAGTAATTTGTGTGTACATACATGCATATATACATATATATACACACACATATATTTGTTAAACCTACATACAGTGTTTATTATTTCGATAAAAATATTATTCACAGCTGAGCCTTGTGGTGCACTATAATAGTTTCTTTTCATTTTTTTCCCTGAAGTTAATTACCTTGTTTCTCATCTGCCTTATTTTTTTGTACCTGTTGCTAATTCCTACCACAACTTCTAATATAATTTTATTTTTCTGTAACAATACTGTTACCTTAGGTCTTCTTTTTCTTTTTTTCTTTTTAACTGATACATAATAATTGTGCATATCTATGGGGTACAATGTGATGTTTCAATACATGCATACATTGTGTAATGATCAAAACAGGGTAGTTGGTATATCCATCACCTCCAGCATTTATCACTTCTTTGTGGTGGGCCTACCACACTTTCCAATAGCCATCAGTATTGCTTTCCACACGGGCAGTCACAGCAGGTAAAAGATGTTTCAGTTCCATTTTTTAAGTTATCTGTCCTCTTTCACTCTGGGCTAGTTGCTTTCTAGGCACATTGTAGCTGATGTTCTGTGACTTCCTTTTGTGGTCATCTTTGGAATTCCCATTACTTTCCGGTTGGAATCTCTGTTTTCTGGCTTTCGTGTTCTCCTCTCGTTTGGCTCACTCCCCTCATTAGAGCACATCTTCCAGGACACACATCTGTCCATATCAAAATCCATTCATGGCTGGGCACAGTGGCTCACGCCTCTAATCCCAGGACTTTGGGAGGCCAAGGCGGGTGGATCACCTGAGGTTAGGAGTTTGAGACCAGCCTGGCCAACATTGCAAAATCCCGTCTGTACTAAAAGTGCAAAAATTAGCCGGGCATGGCGGTGGGTGCCTGTAATCCCAGCTACTCATGAGGCTGAGGCAAGAGAATTGCTTGAACCCACAAGGCAGAGGTTGTCGTGAGCCGAGATTGTGCCACTGCACTCCAGCCTGGGCCAGAGAGCAAGGGTCTATCTCAAAAAAAAAAAAAAAAGAAAGAAAAAATCTATTGAGTTCCTGGGTTTAGATAGCAGAGTATGGCCACGAGCGATACCTGTGTAGTTTTGTCAGGTAAAAAGACAGTTCGACAGCAGAGGACATGGTGATGACGGCACTGGTTCCCCAGTCTCAGCGGGAAGGCTGGCCCTCTCTGGCTTATGCCGGGTGACTGGCGTGTGGCCTCTTTTCCCCTTCATCCTGGAGCCTCCCTTCCCATCTCTCCTGTGCTGGATCTTATGCGTATTAGAGGACATCTTCCTGTCGTTCCTGGGAAAGGGGCGTGAGGCCTCATATGTCTGAAAATGTCTTTACTAGGGCCCAGCGTGGTGGCTCACGCCTGTAATCCCAGCACTTTGGGATGCTGAGGTAGGAGGATCACTTGAGCCCAGGAGTTCAAGATCAGCCTGGGCAGCATAGTGAGACCCCATCTCTATTTAAGAAAAAAAAAAAAAAAAGACCCCGGGCGCGGTGGCTCACGCCTGTAATCCCAGCACTTTGGCAGGCTGAGGCGGGCGGATCACGAGGTCGGGAGCTCAAGACCATCCTGGCTAACATGGTGAAACCCCGTCTCTACTAGAAATACAAAAAATTAGCCAGGTGTGGTGGTGGGCACTTGTGGTCCCAGCTACTTGGGAGGCTGAGGCAGGACAATGGCATGAACCTGGGAGGCGGAGCTTGCAGTGAGCCAAGATCCCACCACTGTACTCCAGCCTGGGTGACAGAGCGAGACTCCGTCTCAAAAAAAGAAAAGAAAAGAAAAGGGCCAGGCGTGGTGGCTCACACCTGTAATCCCAGCACTTTGGGAGGCCGAGGCAGGCAGATCACAAGGTCAGGAGATTGAGACCATCCTGGCTAACACGGTGAAACCCTGTCTCTACTAAAAATAGAAAAAATTAGCCAGGCATTGTGGCGGGCGCCTGTAGTCCCAGCTACTTAGGAGGCTGAGGCAGGAGAATGGCATGAACCCCTGAGGCAGAGCTTGCAGTGAGCCGAGATTGCACCACTGCACTCCAGCCTGGGCGACAGAGCGAGACTCCATCTCAAAAAAAAAAAAAAAAAAAAAGAGAAAAAGAAAAAAAGAAAATGTCTAGTCCAGGCGCGGTGGCTCACGCTTGTAATCCCAGCACTTTGGGAGGCCTAGGCAGGCAGATCACGAGGTCAGGAGATCGAGACCATGGTGAAACCCCGTCTCTACTAAAAATACAAAAAAATTAGCCGGGCGTGGTGGCGGGCGCCTGTAGTCCCAGCTACTCGGAGAGGCTGAGGCAGGAGAATGGCGTGAACCCGGGAGGTGGAGCTTGCAGTGAGCCGAGATGGTGCCACTGCACTCCAGCCTGGGTGACGGAGCGAGACTCCGTCTCAAAAAAAAAAAAAGAAAATGTCTTTATTTTACTCTCACACTTAAATGATAATTTGGCTGAAAATAATTCTAATTGGAAGATTAAGATTTGGTTTATTCTTTAAGAATTTTGTCTGGGCACGGTGGCTCACGCTTGTAATTCCAGCACTTTGGGAGGCCAGGGTGGGTGGATCACTTGAGGTCAGGAGTTCAAGACCAGCCTGGCCAACATGGCGAAACCTGTCTCTAATAAAAATACGAAAATTAGCCGGGAGTGGTGACAGGCGCCTGTGGTCCCAGCTACTCTGGAGGCTGAGAAATGAGAATCACTTGAACCCAGGAGGCGGAGGTTGCAGTGAGTGGAGACCATGCCACTTCACTCCAGCCTGGGCAACAGAGAAACACTCCATCTCGGAAAACAAAAACAAACAAACAAACAAACAAACAAAAAAACCCAACTGATCGGAAGCTCTGAGAATGATAGTGGGCTTGTTGATTTTCGGGTCTACGTAGGCTGACCTGAATAAGCCATTTTGACCCCATTTTGGTACTGATGTTGGTATTGGCATCCTTAAACCTTTCCTCTTAGATTCTCATTCGATTCTCCAGAGAAGGAAAGGGTTGTCTGGCTGCCAGTATTCTTAGAGCCCAGTGGGGGAATAGCCTGAGAGACTGGACATCAGCATTTAAAATAACCTTCCTGGCCGGTGCTGTGGCGCATGCCTGTAATCCCAGCACTTTAGGAGGCTGAGGTGGGCAGATCACCTGAGGTTGGGAGTTCGAGACCAGCCTGACCAACATGGAGAAACCCCATCTCTACTAAAAGTACAAAATTAGCCGGGCTTGGTGGTGCATGCCTGTAATCCCAGCTACTTGGGAGGCTGAGGCAGGAGAATCGCTTGAACCCGGGAGGTGGAGGTTGCGGTGAGCCGAGATCACGGCATTGCACTCCAGCCTGGGCAACAAGAGTGAAACTCCCATCTCAAAAAATAAATAAATAAATAACCTTCCTTTCCTTGGTTTGATATATCATCTTTGTTTTCAGCTGTGCCAAGTGACTCTGTGCAAAGACCCCCTATTTTATGCCTTCCAGTGACTACAGATGAACCTTCAAACTTGTAGAGGAGGGTCTAGGAATTCACTACTCTTACTCAGCCTCTCGTTTCTCACACACGCATCCTCTTCAGCCCTAGTGCCAGAGTACCTGGTGCTATCATATAAGCATCTGTTGAAGACTGTGTTATATATCAGCGTTCACACGCCTGTCTGAAATTTGGCTGTCACAAGTCTGCTTTCCAGATTCCACAATTTTGTTGGTGGTATTCCTTCTCTTATTCAGCCTAATCTTGTGACTTTATGTCTTAAAAAATCTTTTGGCCAGGTGTGGTGGCTCATGCTTGGAATCCCAACACTTTGGGAGGCTGAAGTGGGAGGATCCTTTGAAGCCATGTGTTCAAGACCAGCCTGGGCAACATAGGGAGACCCTGTTTCTACAAAAAAAAAAAAAAAAAAAAGAAAAGAAAAGAAAAGCCAGGTGTGGTGGTACACGGCTGTAGTCCCAGCTACTCCAGAGGCTGAGGCGGGAGGATCACTTACACTTGAGCCCAGGAGTTTGAGGCTGCATTGAGCTATGATACTGCCACTGCATCCAGCCTGGGTGACAGAGCAAGAACCTGCTCTAAACAAACAAACAAAAAATGTTTCTACTGCATTGAATTTAGAAGGTAGTGAGCCTTGGTATGCATATTCAAAGCTTTCAATTCTTTTTCCACAACAGTTTTATAGTTGAAGCAGTGGAGATGGTGATCATATCAGCTGTGATACAAAGATGTTTTCATGGTGGGATTCCTTGAAATTTTTTAAGTGGCTGTTACAAACATTATTCATGGTCACTGTGGACTCTAAAAGGAGGGAATAAAAGCTGCTTTTCATGGTGGTAGGGTTCTTGGCAAGGGTTTTTTGGTGGCGGTGGTGGTTGCACTGCAGCCCTTGGCCCAGGTGGGGATAACGCTTTGGTATTGGAAGCAGCCAGGGCTGTGCGGTGGAAGGACCGGTGTGGTGAACATCTGCTGCTGTGTTGGGACTGTGGGCCCAGGAGAGCCCACTCCCCATGGCTGGGCTGCCTGAAGGAAGAATGAAGCCTCTACGGGTAGGTGGGCAATGCTATGTCAAGGTCTGGGACCTTGGCCACCAACTGGGGCCCCCTAGAGTTGTGTAGTACATGGCCTGCCCAGACACATACTGGAGGATTTTAGGTGATGGACATGATTTTGAGGGACTGCTACTGAAAGGGCTGGTCCATTGAGCAACACGAAAGGGTTGACCCAGGTCAGCTGCGTTTTCTGTGAGGACAGTTTCTGCAGCTCAGATGTCAGAGTCTTGGGTGGAGGAAGGGGAGGAGGAAGAGAATCTTCCTTTCCTTTCCTGTCTGGGATGTCTGCCCTTGGGGCCAATGCCCTGTGAAGTTCTGCTTTTCCCTCCAGCTTCCTTCCTCTCCAGAGCTTCTCTGAACCTCGCCGCACCCGTGGCGGCACAGATGCCCTCTGGGTGTCCCTAAGCCTAGGGCAGCATCAAGACAACCCTCCCGTCCCGTTTCCTTTGTGCCTGGGTCTCCCCCGACTCCTTTTGGGGTGCCCTGTCCTTGTCAGCCCCTTGCGTGTCCACTGTGCCTGTGGGGCCGCAACAGCTTCCTTGGCCGGTCAGAGCTATTAATAGAAGGGGTCCTGCTCTCCCATTTCACTGGTGGGGAAACTGAGGGCTGGGGAAGCCTCCGTCAGGAGTAGATCCCACCCCTACAGACTTCAGGCTCAACGTTCTTTCCAACCAGACTCTGTCCCTCTTAGCTTCTGACCCTTTTGAAGGTTTTGGTTTTGAGGTGGCTGGAGATGTCTGTGGTAACAAATGGGGAGTGGGGCTTGACAGGGAATCACTGGCTGCTAAGGGGTGGGAGCCGAGTGCTTCTGGGTTGGACCAGTTCTCTGTTGGGATCTTCAGAGTTGCTTCTGTGGTATGTGTTGGGGGACGTGAACCCAATCCCTCAGAGCTTTAGCGTCAGAGAGATCTGGGTTCATGCCTCTGACGGGTCCTGGCCTTGTTGATCTTAGTGTCACCTGTAAACTGGGCACAGCACAGCAGCTGCCCAGATGCAGAGCACAAGCCAGGCCCTGAGTGGCATGTAACCCATGGAGCTGCTCTCCGCTGCCGTCCACCCTCTCGGGACCCGGGCAGCAAACCTTCCTTGAGCCCAGCACTGCGCTGTGCCTGGGGGTATGGGGAATGGATGCAGTGCACCTGGGCTGCCTCAGGGCTCAGCTGTGGGGCAGGCCCACTTCCAGCCTTTCTGGGTTGACCTGATGGAACTCTTCCTGTCCTGGCCTTAAGAAGCTCCTCCTGCCAGCTCCTTCCTCCCACTACCCCCTGGGGCAGAGCCAGGGCTGGGGCACCCACTCCCAGGCAACGATGCACCCCTGGAGAAAGGGGCTGGGCCTGTAGGAGAGCCAAGCCTGCGCTTTCTCCCGGTCCTGGTTTTCCAGGGAGCCCTGGCTGGAGGGGGATGGGAGGAGAAGCCCAGGAGGGAGGGGGGAGCTGGGGAAGCAGAACCAGGAACTGGAAGGGGAAGGGTGTGGGTGGGCCCAGATCCAGCCTGCCTCCCGCTCTCCCTCGCCTGCCAATCCCCTCCTGGGCCCTGGCACACTCGAGGCAGGGGCTTGGCGGCCGCCTCCTCCAGGGGTGGGGAGCAGGGGAGCTCTCGTGTGTCTCTGAGTGAGGGGCTGAGGCAGCAACACCCCCACCCCAGCTGTGGCCTGAGCTGCAGGCTTTGTTATTTCTCTGGCTTGAGGCCTACACCTGGAGCAGAGGGAAGAAAAGCCCCTAAAACTCAGCCGTGTGGGTTCAGAGGACCCCTCAAGCCCACCAACTCTGCAGGCAAATGAGGCTGGTTCATGGGGTGGGGGAGAGAGCAGCCTCACTCCTGCCTCAGTGTGGCCGTGGCCTGTGGCCGTGGCCTCTCCCTCCTAGGCCAGAGCCAACCAGGCCTGCAGGCTGAGCTCAGACCTCAGCTTTCTCCGGGCCCAGGCGCTGGTCCTGAAGTGAGGTGACATTCATTTCACTACATCCTGTGACTGTGCTCACTTCCTCCACGTGGCGGGAGGTGTGGGGGTGGGGGTGAGGACAGATTAGAAGGAAAACGTAGCCGGGCTAGGGGCCTCTGGGGGAGGCTGGGATTTCCCAGGGGCTGGTTGGGGTGGGAGGGAGGATGCGGGAAGCTTTCAAAGGAGAGAGAGGCTGTGAATGAAGAGAAGGGAGGAGGCAGAGGCAGCTGGAGGTCCCAGAAGTGGCACCCATTGGCCGCAGCGACACGGAGGGGAGACTGCTGCCACTCCAAGGCTCTCAGAGGCTGCTGGGGTAGGAGGTGGCCCTGAGGGGAGCCTGCCTCGGTTTCCCTGCTCTCTGGGGTGCTGGTGAGGCCAGGAGGAGGAGCAAGACCCCAGGCCTTACAGGCCAGGTGTGGCCCTGGGCTGAGGGCCTGACCCAGGGAGGGTGGGGTGCTCCACCTCACTGATCCTCTTCTCTCCCCCACAGGTGGAGCCATCGAAGCCCCCACCCACAGGCTGACAGAGGCACCGTTCTGCAGAGGGCTTAACACCGGGATCTATGTTTAAGTTTTAACTCTCGCCTCCAAAGACCACGATAATTCCTTCCCCAAAGCCCAGCAGCCCCCCAGCCCCGCGCAGCCCCAGCCTGCCTCCCGGCGCCCAGCTGCCCGCCATGCCCTCCAGCGGCCCCGGGGACACCAGCAGCTCTGCTGCGGAGCGGGAGGAGGACCGAAAGGTGAGCAGCGGGCTCTGCTGGGGACCCTCTGGCCTGGGAGAGAGAGAGCCCTGTCCCTATGTGATGACAGCCGGCTCCTCATACTGAGCGCATGACCACATCACTCAGTGCTCACGACAGGGTGTGGGACCATCACATCCCTGTTTGGGTGATGAGGAAACGGAGGCTTGCAGAGGTTCAATTCTGGTGATGGAGCAGGCATTTGGTTCCAGGACCCAGGCTTTTAACCACCATGGCGTTCACACAGTGGCTCAAAGCCCAGGTCTGTGCCATTGTGAGGGTTCGGCCTCACAGAGAGTCCCAGAACCTGGATTCCTTCTCGGACCCGCCTCTTACTAGCCATGGGCCTTCACATGAATCACTTTCTCTCTCAGCTGTCTCTGTTGCCTTAAGGTGTTCAGTAGCTTCTAGGGGACCAAAGACAAGTTCTGGGGTGGGGCACGGTAGACACGAGGCCGCAGGGGCCCACCCTCCCACACAGATGGAGGCACAGGCTGGGTTCAGTGTGGCGCCAGCACACTTTGGAGATGGTGATTTCCTGTCCCCGCCCCCCACCCCAGACTCCCAAGTGAATGTCGCTGGGTGATCTTTGGTATGGCTTTTGGCCACAGAGCTGGTGACCTCCGTGTTTTCAGAATCTAGTTGGGGGTGGCCTCTCCACCCTTCTGCTGAACTCCAGGTTGTGTCTGAATCAGTCAGAGGAGATTACATCAGACTGATGGGTCCCCACAGGCTGCCTTGGGAACCTTACCAAGCCGTGTCCCCATGATAGGAAAAGCTACCCCTTAACCCCCAGCACTGGACTGTGTTGCCCTCTGTCTATAGAATGGTGAACTCACTGCCACCCTCCAGGGGATCTTATGATGGCCACAGGCCTTCCTGGCATGTCTGTCTGCTGTGTCTCTGTCCACAGTTCCCCCTGCCTGCTCCCCTTCCCCTGAGTAGCGCTGGGGGTTGTGATGCTTGGTGGTGTCTGGGAGTAGCCGGGCATGCTCATGGGGGCAGCAGTTGGTTCTTTTGGAACAAAGGTGGACACCTGGCACCAGCTGTGGGGGCCCTGGGCACTCTGGGGCTAGAGGCAGCCAGCACTCTACCTGAAGGGTGTCAGCTCTGAGACCTCCCTCTCGTGTGCTCAGCTCCTTCCTGGGTTTACTCATTCTTCAGAGTGTGTTTCTGTTTCCTAGTTTTCCATCAATGGTTCTATTTGGTCCTTGGGGACAACTCTTGAGACAAATGGGGCAGGGACAGATGGCCCCAGTTTACAGATGAGGAAGCTGAGCCCCGCTGGGCAATGGCAGGTCCAGATGACAGCCTGTTCTCCTGTCTCCCAGGTCCGAGCCCTTCCCACAGCCCTACCTGCATAGGTCCTGCTAGGGACACATGTACACATCCCAGGAGTGCACATGACACCCAGGGACCTGCCTTCCCAGGCCAGCACCCTGTAGAGCGCCGTGGGGGTGTGTGCACCCAGTCAGGCAGAGCAGGCCAGAAAGCCAGCACGCGCTGCGGCCCACTGGGCAGGACGCCCGGGACGACCGATCAGGCTCCTCCCTTCTGAATCCATGGGAAAAGAACTGATAGTCCTGGATACCTGCGGGCCCCTAGGCTGCTCCCGCTCAGGACTCAAGCAGCATGAAGACCCAGGCCCTTTGGCCATAGAGTTGGGGACACCTGCAGCCACCTGTGCTCTGGAGTGGCAACTGTGGCCATGGCTGACTCCCTCCCCTTCTTGGGCCTGGCTTGCTTTCTCTGTCGGATAAGGTGACCCTGAGCCTCACCCCACTCCGGGTCCGATGTCCTGACAGTTGCTGACGCAGCCCCCCTTCGATGCACTGGCAGTCACTGGTCAGCTGCTCCCCACAGGTGGGGAGGGTGGGGACAGCTGGGACAAACTCCTCCTGTTACTGGACTGTACTCCCACAACGCTGCTGCTCTGGGCTGCGGAGCCCCAGGCCACCAGGTCAGGATCTGCATTATAATAGTTCAGGATTGAGAAGCAATGCTGGACCGGGAGTCAGAAATCCCAGGTCCTAGTCCTGAGTATGCCACTTACTGGAGATGTGACTTCAGGCCATCTGGGCTTGTGTTTGCTCAGCTGGAAAATGGGGATAGTGACTCCAGCCTTGCCTGTTTTACAGGGTGGTTGTGGAAGTCAGATGAGGTCATGGGCATGGAAGTGACCTGCAGACAGCAAAGTCTGGTCCAATTATGAGGGATTACGATTGCTATTATTATCTACCCATAGTAACTGCTCTGGCTCAAGCGGCAACAAACACACACCCAGCCCTAGATCCCGGTGCTGATAGAGTGTGCACACTCACACACCGGCAGGCAGGGGGTCATGCCAAAAGATGGCAGCGATCTGGATAGACAAGGGCCAGGCCATAGCCAGGCCTCCTCCCCAGCCACCCACACCTACACCACGCATGCTGGCTCACCTGGCACACTTCCCCGGCACCTCTGGGCTAGCTCCAGCACCTCCAGGGAGCCGCCCAGGGAGGGTGGGGAGAGACACTGACAGCCACCACAGCAGCCCATGAAAGCCAGGCCTGCGGCAGGGGTGCTGGTAGCTGCAGAGGGGAAGACACAGGCTTGGTCTGCAGCCCAGGGAGCCTGGTACAGGTGCCAGGGGCACTGTGCACAAAGGAACTGTTTGGCAAGCCAGATGGAAGGGGTGTGGCCAACCAATGGCCCTTCCACTGCCTGGCCCCATGTGGCCCTCTAGCCTCTGCCCGCCACGGCCCCCCTGCCCCCAGCCACGCCTCCATGCACCTTTCACTCCAGCCTCACTCCCATACTTCCTGGAGTCTCCAGGTCTTTGTTTATGCTGCTCCCTCTGCCGTATGGGCCCTTTCCCTAATCTCTTCCCCTCCCTGGTCAAAGCCTCAAAGCCCAGGCTGTAGTCAGCCTTGTATTATAGTTTGCAGGGGACCAGTGGTTCTCAAAGTGGGATCCTCAGATGAGCAGCTTCAGCATCACCTGGGAAGGCGAAGCTCAGGCCCCACTCCAGACCTGTTGAGCCAGAACTCAGGGGATGGGACCCAGCCGGGCACTTTTAACCATCCCTCCAGGGGATACTGTTGCGCACAGATGTTGAGAACTATTGGTGTAGATAACTTCGGCCCACTGCTAGCCTGGAGTGCAGGGTCACGGCCCTTTTCTTCCATGTGAATCCCCAGGACCTAGAATAGCACAGAGTGGGTGCTCGGGAAATATTTTACGGATAGAACGGAAAGAAAAATGAGAGTAGCCAAGACCCTCCCACAGGAGAATAATCCCGGAGCCCAGGATCAGGGAGGCGGAGTGCAGAGCTGTGGGTGCTGGGCTGAGGCAGCCATGCTGTGGCTGGGAGTGTACAGAGTGGCCTGTGTGTGTCCCCCTGGCACCTGTTGCCTGCCCTACCCGCCATCCATATGGTGGGCAGAGCGGGGCTGCTTGGGGAGATGGGGAGGAGGCAGGCCGAGCTCTGGGGCTGTGGTCAGGGCAAGTCAGCTGGTAAATGTTGCCGCAGCAGAGGGAGGGGGCTGGCCTCGTGGAGGGTGGGTGGGGAGGCAAGCAGTGGGGAGGCTGAGAGCTTAGAGGGGAGTATGGAGCAGAGGGAGCAGGACAGGGGAACAAGAACAGTCCAAGGGCCACCTCAGATCCCCAAATATGAATCAGAGGGGAGTCCAGAGCCCCAGGCCAGGCCCCTGGTCTCAGTGCCGCCCCCTTTCCTCTGGCCTCAGAAACACAATGGCTAAGATGCATTGAACACCGACTGCTAGGCGCTATGTGCATGCATTATCTTATTCCATTCTTTTTTTTTTTATTTGAGACGGAGTCTTGCTCTGTTGCCCAGGCTGGAGTGCAGTGGTGTGATCTCGGCTCACTGCAAGCGCTGCCTCCCGGGTTCATGCCATTCTCCGCCTCAGCCTCCTGAGTAGCTGGGACTACAGGCGCCCGCCATGCCCAGCTAATTTTTTGTATTTTCTTTTTTTTTAGTAGAGACGGGGTTTCACCGTGTTAGCCAGGATGGTCTCGATTTCCTGACCTCATGATCCACCCGCCTTGGCCTCCCAAAGTGCTGGGATTACAGGCGTGAGCCACCGCGCTGGGCGTATCTTACTTAATTCTTATAATTGCCGCATAAGGTAGACAGTATTATTTTCATCATTCTATCTTATTAAGGGCTAAACTGAAGCTCAGAGAGGTTAAGTCACTTGCCTAGAGTCACACAGCTTGTTAAGTGGTAGTGCTGAGGCTGGAATGAGGCTGGCTTCTGTGCTCCTTAGGCTGTCTCTTGTGTGAAGGGGGACGGGGTGAACAGTGCCCCCCGGCGGTGATGCGATGAGAATTCGTAGTCCTTCCCTGGATTTTTGCTGCAGGAGAAAGCCTTTCACCGCATAATAGCGCTCTTGCCCTTGGGGAGAAGTTGGGGGCACTTCATCTCCAGCAGGAACTGCACACACCACCTGCGTGTACAGGCACACACACCAGATGGAGGCACTGCTGCAGACACGCAGCTTCTTACCATTTCTTCCTGCCTCCTGCCCTCCTTCCTTCCCTGCCTCTCCCTCCCTGGACATAGGTACCTTTCAAGGTAGTTAGCATGTAGCAGGGCTCCGCAAGGCTGTTGGATGAACTGAGTGACCGTACTTGGAGGGCCTAGTAGAGGGGTAGGAAGACATCGAGGTGGGTAAGCCATGCCTACCCCCCAGGGGTGGGTGGGGCCTGCTGGGCAGCTCCTCTGATCAAGCCTTCTCCTGCCTGTAGTAGAAGCTGCAGCTGGGGTGCATCTTTGTGCTGGGGAAACACAGCACTTAATGTGTTTGCACATGTGCGCGTGTGTGTGTGTGTGTGTGTGTGTGTGTGTGTGTGTGTGTGTATGCGTCTGTGGGCAGCATTGGGGCCGCGGTTCCTCCTTTCCCCTCCCCATCGAAGTCCAGCCCAGAGGCCTGGCAGCCACTGATTTCTCGTGGGCTCTCTCCACCCTGGTCTGCAAGTGCAAGGGCCTCCATCCTTGGGTGGGGTCCCTGCCAGTTCCAGTGGCAGTCATTCTTGCTGCCCGCCGTCTGTCGCCTGCTCCTGGGCATGTTCTGCCTTTCTTGCACTCAGATGCCCCCACATGGTCACTTAGGGCTGGCTCTTTGCTTGACAATGGTTGCGGTAAGGTCATTTCAAAGAGCATCCTTCTTAGTATGTTTAAATAGCTATAGAAAAAGCTGCTGCACCCTCACCTCTTCAGAGACCCAGCCAGCAATAATGGCGCGCTCACTCTATGTCGGGGGAGTTAGGAGAAGGTTGGGCGTGCTTAGCAGGTTTGTGATGTAAACAGTGCCCATCCCTGAGCTGAGCAGGACCTACATTTTGGGCTTCAGGTTCTCGAAAATTCTCTTAAATTGGACATTATTACATGTCAAATTTAGTTAACCTTGGTCACTACAGTCTTGGGTGGGGGTTGTTTGGCCCCTGGAGACGGGCCTGTGTTGAAGCTAGACTCTGTCACGTGACTTGGCAATATGGCTGTGAGCAGGAAAACAGCTCCTAGTTGGCTTGAGAGGTTCAGACGAGATGGTGTGTGCAAGTGGTTAACACCAGGACATAGCATATGTTAAGTTAGCTTTATAATTTATTTTGGATATCTACCTACCCATCCACCCACCCACCTACCTGCCTGCCTACGTACCTACCTACCTACACCTTTGTGGTTTAGACCCACTGCTGCCCCATGAATTGCAGGTGCGTGGGAGAAGAGTAGGAAACCATGGGTGGGGACATAGTGTGGGCTTAGAGTCCACTGAGAGCCTAGCACGTAAAGGGAATGTTGTCTCTCTCTGGGTCATCAGTCACTAAAGGCCTGAGGTCCCTTTATCCCTTGAACAAAAGTAAAACAAGGCAAGTGGTGATGAGACCTAACTCCTGATGGCAGGGGCTGTAGATCCCTTCAGGGGCCTAGGTGAGGGGCCATAGTCACTTGGGTCCCTCCTGCTCTTAATG
The DNA here is from genome assembly GCF_009828535.3 of Hylobates moloch. Classification (NCBI taxonomy): domain Eukaryota; kingdom Metazoa; phylum Chordata; class Mammalia; order Primates; family Hylobatidae; genus Hylobates; species Hylobates moloch. Next base: position 25,001,197 of record NW_026652288.1, on the reverse strand, counting down.
GCCGGGTTAGGGATAGAGCCCAGCCCTGCCGAGAAGGTGAGTCGCCCAGGGCCAGGACAGGAAAGGCCAGGCTCAGCTGTGCAGAAAAGAAGAATGGGCCGGGCGCAGTGGCTCACGCCTGAATCCCAGCACTGTGGGAGGCCGAGGCGGGTGGATCACTTGAGGTCAGGAGTTCGAGACCAGCCTGGCCAACATGGCAAAACCCCGTCTCTACTAAAAATACAAAAATTAGCCCGGCGTGGTGGTGCGTGCCTGTAATCACAGCTACTTGGGAGGCTGAGGTGGGAGAATTACTTGAACCTGGGAGGTGGAGGTTGCAGTGAGCCAAGATCTCGCCATTGCACTCCAGCCTGGGTGACAAGAGCAAAACTCCATCTCAAAAAAAAAAAAAAAAAAAGCTGTGGTGTGCAGTGGCTCATGCCTGTAATCCTAGCCCTTTGGGAGGCTGAGGTGGGCAGGTCACCTGAGGTCAGGAGTTCGAGGCCAGCATGGTAAAACCCTGGCTGGGGAAAAAAAAAAAAGAGTAGAGCTGAGCAGTGGCGCAGTGTCCCAGGATAATTGGGAAATGAGCCTTTCCTCTCTGGTACTTGGGCTTGGCACAGGAGTCCTGGTCATGCCCTACAGCTGCCTCTGCAGAGAGCCACCGGGCATTAGGGATATTCCTTCTAATCATCCCACGTAATGTTTGTGCTGCGTGGAAGGGCATGTAAAGGAGTGTTCTCTGCACGGTAATTGACTCAGTCCGTCGTCACGATTAGTTAGGAGGCGCCCAGAGCAGGATGATGATCAGAGGTTCCTCATCCCCATTTTACCGATGAGGAACTGGGGCTTAGAGAGGCCACATGGCTACAAAGTAGTTTTATCTGGATCTTCCCCTCTATTAAGCAAGGGCTGGCAGAGCCGGGTGTGCTACTGAAGGAGCAGACATGTGTGGGCTTGGTGCCATGGAAGTGGCCACAGGCAGAGCAGTAGCACACTCCACTCTGGGCTCAGCATGGCATCAGGTACTTGTTTACATGTTGTTGTCTCCCTCTGAACCGAGTTTCCTATTTGTTTATCTTTGTGTCCAGTACACAGTAAGTGCTCAATAGATTTTTTGAGTGCACCCCTGTGTCTGGCCTTGTGACATAGAGACCTCAGAGGTGGACAGGGCTGAGGTGTGCTGCTCGTGGGTGTGAGGTCTGGCCCACCCTGCACCTCCAGAAGACAGTGAGGCCCCAGCCAGGTGGACAGGCTGTGGACAAGGGGCTGCAGCCCTGGCAGGAGGGCCTGGGAACCAGACGGGCACCACCGTTGTCAGCTATTTAGCATTTCTGGAACACCTCTGTGTGCAAGTACCCAGGAGCTGTAGGGGACTCAGAGGCGCCAATGAGACACGGCCCCTCCCCTCCAGGAGAGTGGCCTTTCAGGAGGATGGAAGGCTTTCCTCAGTAATTATGACACCACCTAAGCAGTCAATGGTTATTTGTTGGATATTGTTGAATAATTGGAATAAAGGACTGATGAGCCTTGGGAGGTGACTGAGATCAGAAAAAGTAGGGGGCTTTGGAGGGCTCTGGGCCCATGTGCATCTACAGTGATTCCCAGCCCACTGCCTGACCCCTCACGCTGGGATCAGCCTCTGCAGGTTGGCCTGGGCACGGGTGTGTGTGCAAGCATATGTGCGTGTCTGTGCGGCGTTGGGGTACGCAAGCGTGTGGCTGTAGCTCTGCAGAGCCTAGTGCTCAGGCAGCCCGGGACAGGACTCTGCCTCTTGCAGAAGCCAATTCGTTTCACTGAATTCCATGACCACAGACAGTCCCTGGGAGGCCAGCCAGCCAGCTGGCAAAGGCTGGGCATGCTTCTTGTCCCAGGGGGCCCGGGCAAGTAGCTGGCTAGATCCGGCAAGTTCATCCCCTCGACTCAAGCACCAACTTGAGACATCTGCTCAACCGATGCTGGGTCAGTAGCATCCGGCTTAAGTACTGAAGGGAACACACGTATGTCAGGCTGGCTGTCTCTAGGCGAGGGCCTCAAGAGACATAAATCTCTTGTGGGGAGGGGTCCTGTGTCTGGGCACAGGCAGCCCAGAGTGTCTGTGCCTGTGAACGCCCGTGTGCCTTGACCTTGGATTGCCTGTATCTTTATGGTGTCACTGTGTGTGTGTCTGTTGACATGGTAGGGTATAGTAGCATGTTGCAGTAGAAAGACCGATGGACTGGTAAACAAAAGATGTAAATTTTGGTTCTAAAGACCTCCTTTCCTGGCTCTCTGATCCCTGCAAGTCAGATAATCTCTCTGAGCTTCAGGTGTTTCACCTGTGTAATAGAAAAAAATCATACCAGCTCTGCTTTCTGTAAAGTGTAAGAATACAATAAAATAACATATGTGAAGATGCTTTGTTAATTACCATGTACAGTGCAAATGTGAGAGATTATTATCGTCATAGCCCAGCGCATCAGAATGAGACGTATATGGCTTAAAATCATCCATCCAGTGAGCAGTGTTGAAATGTAGGTCAGATCGTAGCCTCAGAAGTTTAGAGAGGGAACCACCTAATCTCACAGGCCACCAAATGTGAAGGTGCTTTGAAAGCTGCAAAGAATGACATAAATGCAAAGTGACAATTATGTTTAAGTCTAGAAGGGACGTTTTAGTCCTCTTGTTTCCTAATCTGGAATCGTAAAGATCCGAGAGGCACTGGAACGTCGTACACAGTTGTATTTGTACGGGTTTGTAGATTTGTACGTGTGCCTCTATTTGCGTCTATGGACTCATGTCAGGCACCTACTCTGTGACAGTCATTCATCAAGTGCCTGCCTTGGACTAAATGCATCGGTCTAGGCATTCTGGATGCCAGCATGAATCAGACACCCACACTTCCCTCAAGGAGCTGACTGTTACCATGCTGGGTAGGGGAACTATAGGAGAGGAAGGGTCTTTCAGCTCAGTCTAGGCAGGGGATGCGAGGAGGGGGGCCTAGGGGCAGGGAATCCAGGATACGAGGCTGGAAAAGCGAGTAACATTTTGCTGATAAACCTGACGGGAAGGTGGTGCGGTCAGAAGAACAGTCTATGCCTAGGGGCTGAGGCCGGAAGCAGTTTGCTTTCGCGCTTGGTGCTGTCTGTTGGGACCACAGTGTGGAGAAGAGACCAAGGCGATCCAGCCAAATCCTGGGGACCGTCCTGCACATGAGCTGAGGAGCTTGGCTGGATCCTCCTGGCCCCCGGGAACCCCCGTGGCAAGGGTTTAAGCTCTGCAGAGTGGCATAATCAGCTTTGCATTTTGGAAAGCTCCCAGAGCCCCAGTATTGCCACATATCTTGTGGCAGGAGCGCTGGCCAGATGTTGGGCTCTGTGTGATAGTGAGGGATCGCTGCATATGGTGGGCGGTGCGCTGGGATTTGCACTAGGCAGGGAGGGGGATGGGGAGGATGGAGTGGGAGTGAAGTACGAATCAGGATGTGTGGAGCGGGGGAAGGTAGCAGTTCTTGAGTGACTATCACGTGTCAGCTTTTGTTACATCACCTCATTTAATTCTTATAACATCACTGTGCAGTAGATATCATCCCATTTTATAGATGAGGAAAGCAAGACTCAGGGAGGTTAAAGAGCTTGAAGTTACTCCTAAGCAAAGAGCAGAGTGAAACTCCCAGCCCGGCTCTGCCCTCTCCAAAGCCTACATGTCTGGAATTTCCACCCCCTCCCCTCTGCACTGGAAGTGTGGACGAATTCAGTCCCCTGGCTTGACAGATGAGGAAACCAACCTGGGCTCAAATCTGTTCCCGTGAACTGTGTTACTGTTTTTCAGCTGTTCCACGTCACCACGGATCAGATTCTTTTCTTTCAGAGTATTAGCAACGCCTCCTAATTCAGGGCTACTTGCAGATTTGATAAGCATATTTTACATTCCTTTGCTCAACCCATCAGCAAAGATATGGAATAAAACAGACCCCGTGACAGATGCGAGAATGAACCACTTGCTACGCTTCCTTGGAGCCGTTGAGGGGCACGGCCCGAGCCATCTGCTCACCCTTCTCAGCGTGTTAGCCCCCTCCCTCCGCAGAGGGAACCTCAGGCAGGCCCAGAGCAGAAGCGTCGCTTCCCGCTTTGCCCTAAGACTCCATCGCAGAAGAGTTGGCGGAAGAGAACGTGCTTTTCACAACGCTGCGCTTAGGGCCAAATGTCCAGGGGAAGGGCCAGGAGTTGTTCAGACCTGGCTCTCGTGGAGACTCCAAGCACAACCCAGAAGCATGCGGGGCCTGAATGCTGGGCCAGCCGTAAAGCTCCTTGCACCAGGTGTGGGGTACACACAGCACCCCTGCCTGGCACTCCCCGCCCTCTCTGGACCTGTCAGGACCTGGAGAGGTGGCCTGGCACTGGGGGGTCCACCATTTCCTCCTGGGCTGGGTTGCACGGAATTGAATCCAACAGGGAAAAAAATGTGCTGAGCACCTACAGGCCCAGCACACGTGGTGTAGGTGAGAGATGCCAGCAGGACTGCATATGGCAGAGGGGTGGCCTGTCAGGGCCCCCAAAGGCTTTCTCCGCATGCCTAATGGAAGCTGGTGCCCATCGTGAAATGTCAAGCGTCTTTATTTTTAGGTCATTGCTGTGTGGTAACTGTGGTTCCCTTTCACTGATCAGAAGCTCTGGTTGGCTTTCACATCTCTGATTAGTTCAGAATAAAAGAAAGTCAAATGACTCCCTCTGTCACAAATGCAGCTTGTTAAAGAAGCAGTTTAAAGCCCAGAATTTATGGGCAGTAGGAGTTTTTCCAGAATCTGCCCTAGGCGCTAGGGATTCAGCAGCAAACAAAACAGACAAAGGGGCAGACCCTTTGTGAAGCTTTCTTCTCAAAACCTGAGAAGCAGACAGGATGGACACCTTCCTACCTCCATTTTATGGATGAGGAAACTGAGGCTCCGAGAGGCTGCTCCTGTAACTAGGAAATGGACAAGCTGGGCTCATGCCCACTTTGCTCTTTCCATGACCTCACGTGACCCCTAATGATTTTACAAGTGCTGATCAAGACAGTGCCCATTTGGCACCGGTAGAATCGGATTAGAAGCCCCACCTCAGCCTGAAATTCTTAGCAGTTGTGTAGATCCAATCAGAACCTTCACAAATACTGAGCTGCACTGGCAATACGTCCTCTCTGTGTGATCCTTTCTTACACTAGGGGGTCTGGGGTCTTCAGAAGATGGTTCAGAAGCAGCAGGCCTCCCCTCCCATGGGGCGTGTGCCCTTGGGCACCCTGAGCCCTCATGAAGGCTCCCGCGAGTTCTCTCCTCCTCCCACGGCCTTTCTGCCCTCACCGCCCCTCTGCTGTGCTTTCCTGAAAAGAGCCCCTGAAGGATCTCTGGCCTTGGGGCTGGCCTCACCCTCCACAGACAGCACGGGGCTCCCCAGTCCCCTGGCATCCTTTCCAGATGCTTCCTCTGCTGTGCTCCTTAAATTGCCCTCCTTGGCCCTTCTCCAGCCCTCACTGCCGTGTCACTCTGCATAGCTTAGTGACAGTGCTCTTGAAGGTCAGCCCTTCTGACCCCTAGCCAAGCCTCCTTATCCTCAGTATCTTTCCCAGACAGCTTTGGTCTCCGGCGTTGGCAGCCCTCCCCTTCCTTGCTCCCACAACACACCAGGGTCCTCTTCTGCACCTGCGAGCATTCTCTCTCTATCTCCTGTGTGAGCTCTGCCTCTCTCCAGCTTGACTGTGGCCGCCACCTATGCTAAGACCGGGCACCTCTGTTCACCCTCCGTGTGCATGTCTTTGGAGGCCTCCCAGAACTTGAGCCATGATGGTCTACCCCGCAGACATGCCTCAGCTAGAGGATGGATGGAGGGACCAGGGATGCCCTTCCCGCTGGTCTTATGTCTACAGCTGGTCACAGTAGGTTTCCATTTGTGTGTCCCACTGTCACCTAAAAATTAATGTGGCAAACCACAAGGTATTTTGCAATCACAGAAAATGAAAGTTGAGTAGGATGTTGAGGGCCATCTTACTCAGGTCTCCAGGAGAGCTGTGGACCCTCTTCTCCCTCTGTGCTGCCAGTACTGCTCTGGGTTGGCCCCTCCTCGGGGAGGGCCCAAAAGCCATCTTTGGTTCCTGACATCGTGCAGGGTATGAAGAGCAGCCTATGGTCCGTCTGCAGGGTCAGGGCATCTTTCTCCCCCCTTCCCCAGCATCATTTCTGCTGGGGATTAGTCATGCCAGAGCCTGGCTGAGTCAGAAGGGACTTCTGGGTGGTTTGTGGCCAGGCTGGAGTAGTGAGGCAGGACTTTCTAGGTTTATGTCTCTGTGCCCCAGGAGACAAGCATGTCAGGGCCCAGCCGTGCACAGGTGTTATGTGAGGAGTGGGGAGTAAAACAAACTTCTGTTCTAAACTCGGTGAATGCAAGAGAGGGAGAGGAGCTGAGATTCGGTCCCCGAGACCCTCCCGCAGGCTGACAGGCATGCGCGGTGCCAGCTTCACATGGCAGGGGTGTTCACAGCTGTACAAGTCCTCCACTTTCCATAGTTGTCCACTTCGAGTATTGCCTGGACTTCAAATAGATATTGCTAAATTTAATATTTCTTTTCACTTGATTTTTTTTTTTTTTGAGACAGAGTCTCGCTCTGTCTCCCAGGCTAGAGTGCAGTGGCATGATCTTGGCTCACTGCAACCTCTGCCTCCCAGGTTCAAGCAATTCTCCTGCCTCAGCTTCCCTAGTAGCTGGGACTACAGGCGCGTGCCACCACACCCGGCTAATTTTTTGTATTTTTAGTAGAGATGGGGTTTCATCGTGTTAGCCAGGATGGTCTGAATCTCCTGACCTCATGATCCACCTGCCTCAGCCTCCCAAAGTGCTGGGATTATAGGCGTGAGCCACCGCGTCCAGCGATTTTATTTTCAATAAAGGTGATTCATTAAGTAGATCACAAATGTAATTGTGTATCTGTGAACAAAAGCTTTCTCATATAAATAAACTTTTAACTCAAATCCTTTTTCAGAGCTTGTGTTATGATTTTATGGTTCAGAAAATGTGGTCATAAAGAGAGAGAGATGCCTTCTGCTGGGGCAGAGCGTCTGCCCTGAAGTTCCCCCAAGGATGTATTATTTATATATATATATATATATAAATTATATATTATTTAGATATATAGTCTAAATAATATATAATTTATATATCTAAATAATATATAATTTATATATATATATGGGTGTGGGTTTTTTTTGTAGAGATGGAGTCTCACTATGTTGCCCAGGCTGGTCTCAAACTCCTGGCCTCAAGGGATCCTCCTGCCTTGGCTTCTCAAAGTGCTGGGATTACAGGCGTGAGCCACGGTGCCTGGCCAAGGATATATTTTAAGTGGGGCTCTGAGGGGTGACTCAGGCCTCACCAGGCAGAAGGGGAGTTGGTGGGGGCATATTACACAGCCCTGGAAGTGTGGCTCGTGGGATAGGAGGAGGCTGGGGCTGGAAGGGAGGCCAGGGCCAGCCCCAAACAGGCCTGGAATGCTACACTGCTTGGATCCACCTCTGGCCTCACAGGCTGTGTCTGTGCCTGCAGGACGGAGAAGAGCAGGAGGAGCCGCGTGGCAAGGAGGAGCGCCAAGAGCCCAGCACCACGGCACGGAAGGTGGGGCGGCCTGGGAGGAAGCGCAAGCACCCCCCGGTGAGTGTCGCATCCCACATACCCTCCTGTGCACACACACAACACACACGTGCCTGGGCTGTCGATGGCAGTGATGTGTGTCCTGCAGGGACCTGGAGACATTTAAGACCAGGTGATGGTGTGTACCCCTCCAGCTGCAGATACCCCATTCTTCAAATCCCACCCTCACATTTTCCTGTTTTCTTATTTATTTATTTACTTTTTTACTGAGATGGAGTCTCACTCTCTTGCCCAGGCTGGAGTGCAGTGGTGTGATCTCGGCTCACTGCAACCTCTACCTCCTGGATTCAAATAGTTCTCCCACCTCAGCCTCCCAAGTAGCTGTGATTACAGGCATGTGCCACCATTCCCGGCTAATTTTTGTATTTTTAGTAGAGGCGGGATTTCTCCCTGTTGGCCAGGCTGGTGTCAAACTCCTGACCTCAAGTGATCCGCCCACCTCGGCCTCCCAAAGTGCTGAGATTACAGGCATGAGCCACCGCACCCGGCCACATTTCTCTGTTTTCTGTATGGAGAACTGGAGGCCCTGAGAAGCCAAGGGACTTGGCTGGTTGGTCTTGGGCCTAAGACTTGGACCAGGCCCCTGACTCCTGGCCTCCCTCTGGAAGGTAAGCAAGAGGGCCTGCCAGAATCCCAGGCTGGACTAAGATCTCCCTGGACTGTCTATGCAGGCCGCTCCCTACCACACTCTCACCGTGGGTCTCAGCCCCCACCTGGAGGAAGGGAACTGAGGCCTGAGAGTCTGATCAAATGGGAAGGGGGAGATGCAGGCTGAGGAGTCTCTGTGAGGGAGCAGGAGAACCAGGGCCCTGGGGAAGGAAGTCCTGCAGGCATGTAGGCTGCAGGGCCAGCCCCAGCGCCAAGCTTCTGGAAACCAGTGCCGCTGAGGCCTGGGGGCAGCTCTGGAGAACAAGAGCCCTGGGCTGTAGGAGCCTAACTGGCTTATGTCTTAAACTCAGACATGGAGCAGTCATTATTTCCCAGCACCAGAGACAGCTGGCTCCTTTCTTTTACCCGCTTCCAGCTGAGAATGGTAAACTTGGAGCAAGAAGGTAAGGGGGAGTCAGAGGCTCTGGATTTGTTACTCAGCCCTTCGAAGAAATGTTCTCAGCAGGCATGGAGCCCAGGACTTGCTCCCTTGGGGTAGAGAGCTGGGTTGAAGGTGACTGAAGTGAAATGGGACAGTAGAGGCGGGGGGTGAGTTCCTGGAGGTGGGAGGTGTGGGAACCTGCTGGGTACCATGATGCACCCCTGCCAATTCTGCCTGAAGATTTGGGGTGGGGGGGCGGAGTGAAGTCATTTTACTGGTAAGTAATTTTAAACCTTTTAATATTAAAGCAAACGTGGGTATGTTATGGCCTGGAATGAAAAATTCACGTGACATTGAAAGATAAAACGGGGCTTCAGAGAGGACTTTCGGGCTGGCAGCAGACTCCAGATTCCCAGGGCCCCTGCACCCTCCCTTACCCACAGGGCACCTTGATGGAGAAGGTGTGGGAGGAGAGCCAGGCTGGAGTCAGAGCACACTGGTGACTCCATATTTGCAGCGTGCCCTGCCTCTCTCCTGAGGCTTGGCAACGTGCAATCTGCTAAGCAGACTCCTCGTGTCCCCGTCCAGTTTCTGAGGACAAGAGCCACTACCTGTAGCAAATAAAGACCCAGCAACCCTTTGACTCATCTTTGTGAGTCTCTGGAATCAGAGGGTAGCCACATCGCTGAGAGGTGGAGTGAAGCACTTGGGTGAAAAGGTACAAGGAAGTCAGGGGCAGGAGTGTGGGGACATCACCTAGGCAATGACAGAAGAGGGGCATGGCCGAGTGAGGGGAGAGGGGCTGGCGGTCCTACATCCCCTAGCCTGAAGCACGCTCCAGTGCAGAAGGAAAAACACTGTCTTTGGGGTCCAAGAGACCTGAGTTCAAATTCTGGCTCCACCACTGACCACCTGTGTAACCTTGAACTGCTGCTGCCTGAACCTCAGGTTCCCCTTCTAAAAATAGAGGAGAAAAGGATGCATTCCTCCTTGCCCCTGTGAGAATGAAATGGTGCAAGCACCAAGAAGCCTCAGCAAAGGTCGGGCCTGCCCCTGCCTGGCCAAACCTTTCCTCTTCAGGAGGCCACGGCAACCATAGTTTGACAGAAGAGCAGCACCTTGATTTAATGCTTCCCAGCATGCGTCCTTGAGCAAGTCACCTAACCTCTCTGGGCTGCTTCCTCATTGGGAAAACATGGCTGCCAGTAAAACCTGCCCTGCCCACCTCCTGGGGCACTTGGCAAACAGCAAAACAGTCCAAATGTGCAGGCTGGGCCAGGCGCAGTGGCTCGTGCCTGTAATCCCAGCAATTTAGGAGGCCGAGGCGGGTGGATCACCTGAGGTCAGGAGTTTGAGACCAGCCTGGCCAACATGGTGAAACCTTGTCTCTACAAAAATACAAAAATTAGCCGGGCATGATGGCGGGTGCCTGTAATCCCAGTTACTCGGGAGGCTGAGGCAGGAGAATCGCTTGAACCTGGAAGGGGAAGGTTGCAGTGAGCCAAGATTGTGCCACTGCACTCCAGCCTGGGCAACAGAGCGAGACTCCGTCTCAAAAAAAAGAAAAAAAAAAAAAAGTGCAGAGCTGGCTGTGTAAAAAACCTGTTCCACTGCAGGGCCCAGTGTCCACCAGGCTGGGGTGCAGGCCTGTGGGGTGGGAGCCCAGCATCGGCCTCTCAGCAGCCCTGGGAGGCGGGGCACATCCCGTGCCCCTTGTGGCCTGGATGTGTTCTAGCCCAAGTCCTAGGTTACACCTGACGTCGACTGGCCTCTCAGGAGAGGCCCAGGGTGAGGAGGAGCATGGGAAAGGTGAAGCTGATTGGGAAGTCAGCTGTTGGGAAAGCGACTCCTTGCACATTGGAGGAACCGAGAGAGACTGACCCAGAGGACAGCAGCCAGCATGGCCCTTCCTGGGAGCCCATGTTGGGGGATTCCTGCTGCAGCCAAGGCTCAGCCCTTCTGGCTGCAGGTGCTGGTCCTGGCCTCTTCCCCTCCCATGCAGGAGCACAGGAGAGAGGGCTTCTGAGGACCTGTTGCAGCTGCGGCCCTGGGAATAGATTTGCCAGGGAGCTTTAAAGCAGCTGAGTGTGTCATCCAGCTAAGCCTGGGGAGGGAGCTTGGCTCAGGTCCTGACAGGTGTGACGGGGGATGGGGACTGGGAAGTAAGAGATGAAACCCTGGCTGGAGACTGTGAGCTTCCACAGCCGGCGCTGGACAGGGAGCGTCCAGATATACCCACTAGTGCCCTCACCAGGTCCCACCCCCAAGCTCGAGAAATCCTGGGCTCTCTCCTCCTTTTGCCCCCAAGGACTATCTGTCTTGGCCTTCAACAGGCATCTGTCCCTGAGTGCCTTCTGCCCCCTGGCATTGCCCTCACCCAAACCAGACTCCACCTGCCCCCTGCATGCCCAGGCCAGTGTGCTCCCTTCACGACAAACACTTTCCACTTCCTGAGCACTGACCACGTGCGGGAAGCCACCAGAGGAAGATACCTTCTATTTCAGTCAAGTGTGCTGGAGAGAGGAGGCCACACATAATCACAGTAAATGTAGCACCGGCACGTCCTTCTTCAGGAACCCCCGGGACTCCATTTTTTAGGGGACAGGATCTGAATTCCAGCCCCTCACCATCTGACTACTTCCCCTGCTATGCCTGATGCCACCCCTTTGGCCACAGAAACCTCACCTTCTCACTGCTTCCCAAACACAACAGCCAGCCATTCCTCCTGCCCGCCCCTTACACAGTTCCACAGCCTGCCTTCTCTCCGCCTGCCCCAGCACCACAGCTCGGCAGAATCTAGCCTGAAAATGAAGCCCAGTTCAGCCACTGTGACCCACATTGGCCTCTCCCTTCTCAAACTGTCTCTAAAATTAATAAAAATGAACTGATAAAGACAAGTTCCAAGCCTACCGATCATACACATGGGACTGCAGTGGTCTGCAGACCTCACTTTGAGAAGCATTGGTTGTTACCTGTTGGTACAGAACTGAGTATAACTATTCAGAAGCTTTTATGTGTGTGTGACAATGTTGCCACATCCACGTGCTGTGATTTTACATTTTACAACCGTATCATTTCTTGGTGCATTGAGCATTTAAAAATCTGAAACCAAAGCTTGAGCTTTCACCCCCAACAGTTTGAAAATGCACCGCCATTGCATAATCGCTGAGCTGTGCCACACTGAGTTTGCCTGCTTCACTGAGGACAGAGACCAGCAGTAAAGGCTCATGGTTATGCAGCATGTTACTGCCTACAAAGGCCTTTTACAGGGGGTACCTCATTGGATGCCGACAAACCTGTGTGAGGTAGTTGGGGACCACTTTCATTATCCCCACATTCGGAAGAAGAGACCGAGGTTCAGAGAAGATGATCAGGACTTGGACTTCACACCTCCCAACTGCAAAGCCTATGGTGGTTTTTTCTCCTTATCACTGCAGCCATGCAGTTTGGCTACTGGGTACCTACCCAGGGGTCCTCTTTCAGTTAATATGTGAATTCAGGGCTGCTGGAAAAAGTGTGTGGAACTGGTCCAAAAAGCATACAAAGAAAATGTAACTGAAGAGAGTTATTGACACAAATACCAGGGAGCCTGTGTGTAAGTGCCGAAGGCTGCAGGGGGCTGAGGGCAAAGAGGTGGGCCTGCTTAAAACCAGCAACGGCCTAGTTGTCTGCAGCACTGGCCAGAGAGCCAGGATGCTGCAGTCAGAGCCGGCAACAGGAAACAGGAAGTCAGCTGCAGGGCAGGGCGGGGCTTAGGAAGGGAGCTGGCACCTGGGCCAGGGCCTGCGGGCTGGCCAGTGCCCATGATAGGGAGGCGGGGGCCGGTGCGTGGAGCTGAGCCCATCCGTGGGTGTGAGGTGGGGAGGAAGGGGCAACCTCTAAGGATGTTGCAGGGTGACAAGTGTGGGTGTCTGAGGCTGGTTCCTGCCTGGTCGCCAGCCCAGACAGTCCTGCAGAGAGGCCTTTGTCCTTCGTGGGTGGTTCCGGTTGGAGCCCTGAAGGGAGAGTTTCTGCCTTTGCCCACCAGGCCCTGGGGGGTGAGTGGCCTTGTGGGGCTCCATCCCCTATTTACTAGCGATGCGTATTTATTCATTGACGATTTATACCCACCAACTTCCTCCAGGGTTATTTTTGCTCAGAGGGAGCACTCTGAGGTCACCTCCTGCTAAGAATAACCCAGAATGGGAGGGAGGAGGAGGAGGGGGCCAGGCGCTGGTGCTGAGCTCAGCTGAGCCCAAGCTGGTGTTAGGGCTGACCCTCCAACACCGCAGGAGTGAGCCAGTCCAAGAGGGCAAACTGCCCCACTTCAGAGCGGATGACTTGGGGTAACCTAAATGGGGAAGTCAGGGAACCATTCTGCTGCAGGCAAAAGTCAGCTAGGTACAGCTTATGGCAGCTGTTGGAGGTTTGCAGCACTGGCTAGCTTTCCAGCCTAATAGGACCTTTGATTGTTCTCCAAGTGAAGACAGAGCTCAGCAGCCCTGCTTGTTTTCAGATCAGAGCCGCTCCTGGGCTAACCCTCCGGACCTCGGCTGGGTGACATGGTGCCCCTAGCTTTTATGCACACAACTTCCTGACATCGTGTCTCCCACTCCTGGGCTGCAGCCCTTGGCCCACCCCCGGAGGTGGCTTTTCTTCCTGTGAGGCTGCATCAGTACACGCTGCTGCCCACTCTGTCTCCTCATGTTTTGGAAGGCGTGAGGAAGATAGGCCAACACACTGCTTGTGAGGTAGAGCCTATGGTTATGAACCTTGCAGCTCCACCCACCCACTCCCCGACCTGAGTGGTGAAATCAACGCCCGCTACTGGAGTGCCGCATGGAAGGACCTAGCCCGTGGTGGGGACTTAAGTGCAGTGGGACTCCTAAGGATGCTGGGGAAGCCAGGGAAGACAGAGGAGGTGGGGCTTGACCTGGGCCTTAGAAAGGAGGTGACATTTGGAGAAGTCAAGGGGAAAGTGAGAGGCACCGCCGACCCCAGCTGAGCTGGGTGTGGAGGAAGGAAGACATGCAGGGCGGGGCGAGTGTGGGGAGGCCCAAAGGCAGGGGCCGTGAGCATGCAGGCACAGGCCTGGCTGAGGGGACTAGGGATTCATTGAAAAATGTATATGGGGCTGGGTGCAATGGCTCACGCCTGTAATCCCACCACTTTGGGAGGCCGAGGCGGGTGGATCACTTGAGGCCAGGAATTCGAGACCAGCCTGGCCAACATGGCAAAACCCCATCTCTACTAAAAATACAAAAAAGCCGAACGTGATGGCACATACCTGTGGTCCCAGCTACCTGGGAGGCTGAGGCATGAGAATCGCTTGAACCTGGGCAGGCAGAGGTTGCAGTGAGCCAAGATTGTGCCACTGCACTCCAGCCTGGGCTACAGAGGGAGACTCTGTCTCAAAAAAATAAATTTATTTATATGTATATATATATATATATATATATATACATATAAAATAAATAGTAGCTGGGTATGGTGGTACACCTGTGGTCGCAGCTACTTGGGAGCCTGAAGCAGGAGGATCTCTTGACCCTGGGAGGTTGAGGTTGCAGTGAGCCATAATTGTGCCACTGCACTCCAGCTGGGTGACAGAGCAAAACCCTGTCTCAAAGAAAGAAGAAAAATGTTCTCAATCTTGATTGGAAAGGTAGTTTGCAGGCAGCCTGAGGGGCTTTTACTCTTTATCCTCTCTGAAAAATGTGTTATCTGGAAGGTTGTGAGGAGGCGGATATGACGTGATGGGAGTCGTGTTTGAGAAATTGGCTCTGGCACCCATGAGCATGGCGTTCATTCCTGAGCATGAGCACATGCTGGGAGAGGGGAGGGGGCGGGGGCGCCAGCAAAGTCCCAGGGCCTGTGGGGGGTGGCAGTGGCGGGGCAGAATTGGCCAAGCCTATGCTGCTGGCCCTGGGAACACTGGAGAGGAAGGGGCGAAAGGAGGCCCTAGCAATGGCACAACAGGGACAGCATCAGCGTTGTTGTCAGAGACGAGGCTTCTGGAAGGGAGCAGATGGGGAAGGGGCCCCTGTCGAGGCCACCTTACATAGCTGGTCTTATTTGGGGAGCATTTAAGTAGAATCTCAGAATCTCCTTTTTTTTTTTTTTTTTTCCCAAAAATAATCCCCCTGTTTATTTTCATCTCTCCACATCCCAGGGCCACCTTCAGCAAGTCATTCATTCCCACAGGTCCTGGCTTTGGTGGCCTTCCTGGGCCCCCATGAGCTTTTCTAGGGCCCGGGCTGCACCTGCATCATTCCTCCTGTTGCAGGTACGTGCCGGCACACGCATCGGAGGAGACCTGTTGACATGGGTTTTCTTTCATCATCCCCACCTAGAGAATTTTGTACATTTTGGTTCTCCTACCTCAAGAAAGACATAAGCGAGTTGGAAAAGCTCCAGAGAAGGGCACTAAATTGATCAAGGGGAAGGCAAGGCTGCCAAGAGAGGACAGACTAAAGAGATTAGGACTCCCCGGTCTGCAGAGACAAAGGCAGAGGACGTGATTAAGGCTATGAAATCATGTCGGGTGCGGTGGGCTGAGCACAGCACAGCTGGGGGGCAGAGGGAGGACACCCATTAGAAATTTCAGAAAGGTAAATGAAGCACAGAAAAGACAGCACCGTCTTCCATGGTGGGTTCCCTTCTTACCAAATCTGTCACCCTAGGGATGGCAGAAATTGAAAACAGAAGCAACTTCAAAAGAGATTTACTTAATGTATGGGATCTCTCATACATAATGACTTTTTGGTTTTGGTTTTTGTTTTGAGACAGAGTCTCACTCTGTTGCCCAGGCCGGAGTGCCACTGCACGATCTCGGCTCACTGCAACCTTTTTCTCCCAGGTTCAAGCAATTCTCCTGTCTCAGTTTTCTGAGTAGCTGGGATTACAGGCATGCACCACCATGCCTGGCTAAATTTTTTTTTTAAGGGTCGAAGGGATTTATTGAAAATGAAAGTACACTCCACAATGTGAGAGCGGGCCTGAGCATAGGGGGCTCAAAGGCCATTTTTTTGTATTTTTAGTAGAGATGGGGTTTCACCATGTTGGCCAGGCTGGTCTCGAACTCCCAACCTCAGATGATCCGCCTGCCTTGGCCTCCCAAAGTGCTGGGATTACAGGCGTGAGCCACTGAACCCAGCCAGCATAATGGCTTTTTAAAGGGAGCCTCCAGCTCACTCTGAAATCCTTTGAGGTTGACTTCAAAAAGCACAGCCAGGCCCTTTTCCAGGTGGACCAGTGTCCCCGCTGGAAACAGAACCCTGAGTGGGCCGGCCACTCACCACGCATGGTCATTCTGGCATCCATTTGTCGTGGCTTGTGATGGCCTAGCCAGGCCACGGACTGAGTGACCTCTAAGGCTTTGCTGAGCCCAGAGTTCTCTCCTCAGACACACGGGTGGAGAGATCTCTGGGCAGGAGGGAGACAGGCAGCTCCCAGCAGACGTGGTAAGGGGAATGTTAGGACCTGGAGGGGGTGCCCAGGCTGGGACGAGAGTTTCCAGAGTCGGCCCTCTGTGGCCTCTGGTCCTGCCATACCTGACCCCACTGGCTGCGCTTTTAGCCACCCTACAGGGAAAACGGAAATTGGAAGAGTCAGGGTCCTAGCTTCATAGCGTTGGAGCCTGCTCCATCCACCCCAGGAAGGCTGAGCAAGGGGGCTTCTGGGGACCCCTGGCCCCTCCTGGAGTGGGCATGGGGCAGGCATCTCTGGCTCTCCCTGCCACAGGCCACTTCCAGCTGCTATCAGATCTCTGGTAAGGGCTGCCAGGGGGAAGGGGGCTGCAGGAAGGGCGGGGGCGGGCAGTCGTGGCCCCGTGCCAATGCTTCGGGGGTAGAGCTGCCCTGCTTACGTGGACATGCAGCTGTTTCCTGAAACTGGAGTCAACCTGGAAAGATTCAGGCTGGTTGAGGGTGATGGGCCTGCAGAGCCGAGGAACTGGAAGGAGCGAGGAATTGCGGTGTGAGTGGAGGGGCTCACTGGTGTGTTTGTGTTGGCATCGCTCAGCTTCCTTGCACCCCTCTGTCCTGTGGCTGGCAGTGGGTGTCTGCAGGCGTGGGGGTGCCTCCTTCTCCTTTCTGTGCATGTGACGGTGAAGAGTCCGTGGCTGGCCTGATGCCAGGGTTCCCGGGTGGCATGGAACGGATCTCATGGAGGCCTTAAAAGCACCATGGCAGGCCCGGCCCTCTGGGTGACCAAGGTGAGGTCGCCCCTGCATCTGCTGGGCTCTGGGGAAGAAGGCAAGAGGAGCTCCCGGTGGGAACGGAAGAGGCAGGGGAGGAGGGAGAATGGCATCTACCCACCCCCCACCCCACAGGACCCCCCTTCTCAGGTGAGTGCTGCATGTGGGCTGCAGCCTGGGGACAGGGCTCCTTACCCCAGGTGCCAGGGCCTCATCTCCCCTGTGCCATGACCCTCACCTCTCCTCCTCCTGGGTTTTAGTTTTTCTGTGTAAATAACTATAGTAAAGCAACACTTAAAAATCACTTCTGGCCAGGCGAGGTGGCTCATGCCTGTAATCTCAGTACTTTGGGAGGCCAAGGTGGGTGGATTACCTGAGGTTGGGAGTTCGAGACCAGCATGGCCAACATGGCGAAACCCCATCTCTACTAAAAATACAAAAATTAGCCGGATGTGGTGGCACACGCCTGTCATCCCAGCTACTAGTGGGGGCTGAGGCAGGAGAATCGCTTGAACCCGGGAGGCAGAGGTTGTAATGAGACGAGATCATACCATTGCACTCCAGCCTGGAGAACAGAGTGAGACTGCGTCTCAAAAAAAAAAAAAAAATCACTTCCATAAAATTAGCTGGATGTGGTGGCACATGCCAGTGGTCCCAGCTCCTTGGGAGGCTGAGATAGGAAAATCGTTGAATTTGAGGCTGCAGGGAGCTATGGTCACACCACTGCACTCCAGCCTGGGCAGCAGAGTGAGACCTTGTCTCAAAAAAAATTTTTTTTGTAATTACTTCCGTAAAAATAAAAAGTTAGGTGTGGTGGCAGGCACCTGTAGTCCCTGGTACTAGTGAAACTGAGGCGGGAAGATTGCTTGAGCCCAGGAATTCAGGGCCACAGTGAGCCGTGATCGTGCCACCGCACTCCAATCTGAGTGACAAAGTGATATCCTGTCTCTTAAAAAAAAGAAAAAGAAAAATCGCCTCCCCATATTGGGAGTTTCAGACATTGCCCCACCCTGGGAGGCAAGGCTTTGCCTGGAGTGAAGGAGGGGCAGGAGGTCTGGGTCTGGCCCAGACTTTGGGCAAAGGGGGAAGAGGAGGCGGCGGCAGGGCTGGGGAATTGGTTCTGGCTGGGCAGGCCACAGCAGAGGGCTCCTCCTTGCCTTGCCTCTGGCTTTTGCTTGAGTTGAGCGCTGCTCAGGGGAGGGCCAGCAGCCTCTGCCCGGCCTTTCTTGGGCACTGCACTGCCGCCTCTGCCTTCTCCGAACCCTGGGGGTGTTTGTGAGCTTGCGCTTTTCTGAGACTCAACCCAGAGCGGGAGTCGGCCTTCAAATGCCTCGCCTGTACCTGGGCCATCCTGGAAGCTTTACTGCTCAGAGGCGTGTGACCCAAGGCAGACCTCAGAAAAGCGAGTATCGTTCCAGCTCCCCTAGGATCCCCGTGAAAATTATATTTACTAATTTTATAAGCATATGTATGCCCAGTCCTGTGTGGGATGCTAGAGAGCCGTAGGTGGAGAGGCCTACAAAGTTAAAGAAGATCGGCCGGGTGCGGTGGCTCACCCCTGTAATCCCAGCACTGGGAGGTGGATGGATCACCTGGGGTCAAGAGTTTGAGACCAGCCTGGCCAACATGGAGAAACCCCACCTCTAAAAATACGAAAATTAGCCAGGCATGGTGGCAGGCGCCTGTAATCCCAGCTACTCGGGAGGCTGAGGCAGGAGAGTCGCTTGAATCCGGGAGGTGGAGGTTGCAGTGAGCCAAGGTCACGCCACTGCACTCACGTGGGCAACAGAGCGAGACTCGGTCTCAAAAAAAAAAAAAAAAAGTTAAATAAGGCAAGGCTCACAGTCGAGGAGGGAGGCCACAGTAAACAGATAATTAGATTCAGAGGTATGAGGTGTAAGGAGATTGGGTGAGAAAGCGCTTTGTAAACAAACGTGGCATGCATCGGCTGGGACAGGAGTGACAGCTGCGGTGGGTTCACCCCCACCCTTCAGGGCGAGGCTGGGCCAGCAGCTGTCCACACCTGCCAACTACGGGGGGCTGAGGGGTCCAGATCCTTCCACACCCAGACTTTAAAATGCTCCTTAGAAGACAGAAAGTAGAAGAGTGGTGACTGGGGGAGAGGCGACTGGGAAGTTAGTGTTGAATGGAGACAGTTTCTTTTTGGGATCGTGGAAAAGTTCTGGAGATGGATGGGGGTAAAGGTTGTATAACCATGAGAGTGTACTTAAAGTACACTTGAAAATGGTTAAAATGGTAAATGTTATGTATGTTTTACCCCAGTTTTTTAAAAGTTTAAAAAAGTGTTTCTAGGCCAGGCACAGTGGCTCATGCCTGTAATCCCAGCACTTTGGGAGGCCGAGGTGGGTGGATCACGAAGTCAGAAGTTCAAGACCAGTCTGGCCAAGATGGTGAAATCCCGTCTCTACTAAAAATACAAAAGTTAGCCAGGCATGGTGTCAGTGAGCTGAGATAACGCCACTGCACTCCAGCCTGGGCGACAGAGCGAGACTCCATCTCCCTCTGTCGCCCAGGCTGGAGTGCAGTGGCGCGATCTTGGCTCACTGCAAGCTCTGCCTCCTGGGTTCACACCATTCTCCTGCCTCAGCCTCCCCAGCAGCTGGAACTACAGGCGCCTGCCACCACGCCTGGCAAATTTTTTGTATTTTTAGTGGAGACCGGGATTTCACCATGTTAGCCAGGATGGTCTCAATCTGCTGACCTCGTGATCTACCTGCCTCAGCCTCCCAAAGTGCTGGGATTACAGACGTGAGCCACCACGCCTGGCCAAAAAAAGTGTTTCTTAAGCCAGGCATGGTGGCTCATGCCTGTAATCTCAGCATTTTGGGAGGCTGAGGTGGGCGGATCACCTGAGGTCAGGAGTTTGAATCCAGCCTGGACAACATGGTGAAACCCCATTTTTACCAAAAATACAAAAAGTTAGCCAAGTGTGGTAGCAGACACCTGTAATCCCAGCTACTTGGGAGGCTGAGGCAGGAGAATCGCTTGAACCCAGGAGGCGGAGGTTGTAGTGAGCCGAGATTGCGCCACTGCGCTCCAGCCTGGGCAACAAGAGCGAAACTCTATCTCAAAAAAAAAAAAAGCGTTCCTTAGATAAAGACAGTCCCTGTCCTTGCCCCTACCCTCAGCCCAGGGTTTTTCAAAGACATTATTGCCATTTTGTCTAGACTAAATCTCTGTTGGGGCGGGGGGGTCCTCTGGTGGGGTGTTTAGCAGCTTCCCTAGCCTCTACTTACTAGATGCCAGCACCTCACCCTAACCATGTGGCAGCCAAAAACGTCTTCACACACATGCCAAAATGTCCTGGTGGGGAGGTAGCAAAATCGCCCCAGTTGAGAACTACGGCCTTAACCTGCCTCAAAAAGCTGCTCACAGGAGAGGACAGAGGAAAAGCCGGAGGCAAGGTGGGGGTTCTGCCCAGAAGGAAAGCGAAGGTTGGCAAACTCGGAGGGACCCCAGGAAGTGGTGGGCAGGATTTGAAGACCCAAAGTGAGGCATACTGGGTGTGGGTAGGTGGTCAGTGGGTGACAGGACCAAGCCGTACTGAAACCTAGAATGATACTAGATTCACGACCCTCCTGTGGCCCCCATCTGGCCCCACACGGGAGAAGTGACGGGTACTTACTGCGGCTTTTCCCGTTCTGAAATTGTCACCTGCAGCTGCACCTGCTGGTGGTGCCTTCTAGGATGGTCGGCACCCCCAACCCAGCCTTCTCCCAGATAATGGGCAACATGAGTATCTCGGGGGTGTGCTGTGTCTCTTTCAAGATGACTGTCAAAATAAAAGGAAACAAAAGCAGATTGTTTAACAGACATGGCAGCAAAGCTGAAACTCCCTATAGCTTGAGTGCAGGAGGTTCTCACTTTTAGCCTTATCTTTGCCATTCAAAAATCAATTGTGAATATTGTCTGAGCACCTGTCAGGTGCCCCACTCCCTGCTAAGTCTAGCCGAATTGAGCAAAGTCTTTGCCCTCCAGAGGTCAACAAGCTGTGGAGACAGGGGAAAGGAGGGGAGGAGAGTGGCTGGGAGGAGGACATGGAGTTGGGGGCAGAAGAGGCCAGGCCTGGCTGGGGTACCCCTCCCTCCTGGGCTTCCAGGCTGAGGTTTCTGCCCTTGTCACCAGGGATGGCTCCTTCAGTGAGCACCCAGCTCTTCCCCAGAGACTTGGACAGTTGCTTCAGGCCATTTGACTGGGACCTTGTTCCTTCCTCTGGATGGTTTTGTTCTGCTGGTTACCCTGAGCCCCAGAGAGCCCCATTGAGGGGCCACACTTAGCTTGAGGGAGTTCTTGATGGGTAGGATGAATCAAGGATTGAGCGTGGCAGAAGTCATTGCCCCCCGCCAATCCCAGAACTTTGGCTGAATCGTCTCATCCAGAACCCAAGAGAGCAGGTGAGCAGGAGGGGAATGGTTGGGCAGAGGACGGTGTGGACCAGATGCGGGAGTGGGGATTTCAGCGGGTGAGCTAACCTGGGGCTGGAAATGTGCAACATGCCCCACTCGCCCATCATCTGCCCAGCATGCCCGGCTCCCACATGGCTTTGGGGGCATCTCTGGGAGAATGGCGCATCTGGTGCTGTTGCAGACTGGGGTCTGTGGGCAAGGCCAGGGCAGGGCTTATTCGTGTGCATGAATGACTGGGTTGGTCGGGAGCCTGGGGCTGTGTTGGGCCTCAGAGCCGGCCCTCATAGGTCTCTATGCTACGGAGCCAGCAGTCAACAGGAAGTGAGTCCCAGCATGAGAGGAGGCCATGTGGTCCCAGGCAGGAAGTGAGTGACAGTGGAGTTGCCTCCAGCAGCTTTGCAGGGCTCAGAGCCTGCCCCAATCTGAGGTGTCTGCAGGGCAGCAAATGATAGAAGAAAGGAAGATGCAGCCATGAAAAAGTCTGGCTCTGACCTAAGCTTCTTAGCTCAAGTTGGCCAGGCAGGACCCCACGCACACCTCCGTGGTAGTGCCATGTTGGGGGCTTTGGGGTACCTGGAACAGCTGGACCCCAGAAGATGGCTGCAGTGCAGGGGTACACTCCATTCTTCAGGCTGCTGGGGCTCATGACCGAGCCTTGAAGGGTGACAGGGTTTACACCAGGGAGGACCATTCTAGGCTGGAAATGCCCTCTTTGCTTAAGCAGGGAGGGAGGAGAGGTGTTCTGAGTTCTGGGGAGGGTCTTGACACACAGGATGGAGGCAGGGGCGATAGGCAGGGGTCTGCTGTTCCACTTTCCTTCCTGGATTTGGCCTTCCTGGCTCTGCTGGCATCAGCCCAAGCCCCCAAGCGCAGCGGAGGACTTCTCGCTTTTACCAGTCACCTCCTCTTCCTCTCGTTGCAGCCCTCTGCCTCCAACTGCTGAGGAGTACACACATGCAGCTTTCTGTGGGTGCTTCCCTCCTGGAAGCCGGCCTGCCCAGCTGCCCTGCACAGCAGGAAAGGAGCTTGGCAGGCCCTGCAGTTCCTTCTGCTCCCCCTCTGGCTGCTCCCTGTGCCCAGGTCCCCGTCCAGGGAGGAAAGCATACCTGAGAAGACTCTGGTTTTGTTTTTGTTTTTGTTTTCCCAAGGCCCTTGTCCCTAATTGCCACCTCTGGGGGTTCCTCGCCGAATAACAGTGGGTTCAGAGTTCAAGTCCTAGACCGTTAGAGCGAAAGCAGCCTTGGAAATAGGGCTTTGCAGGGGAGGGGCTGGGGACCCAGTGCTGTCTCAGGCTGTGCACTCGAGTGGTGGGAAACTCTGGAGGGAATTGGGCAGTATCTCTGCACATTTAGCTGGACAGGCCCTTTCACCCGGCCTGACCACTTCTGGAACTCCGTCCCATGGAAACACGCAGCTGTACAGAGCTGTAAGTGCAAGGGTGTTCACTGCAGCGAAAAGCAAATCAGCCCAAATGCCCACCATCAGGGAACGGCATGCATACATTTTGGAGCATCCAGATCCATCTGCACTGGGATGGAGGGATGCCCACTCTGCTTGTTAAGTGAAAAAGCAAGTTGCAGAACATTACGACTAGTATGATACCCTTTTGGAAAAAAACATTTCTGGATCTGGTATAAACATGTAAACACATGATTGTCTGATAGAAAAAATCTGAAAGGATGTCATGAATTTAATAATGGGTAGTTAGGGAGTGTTGGGGATAGGAGTGAATAGAGTTTAACCTTTTAATTTTCCTTTTTTTGTATAGTTTGATTTTTTTTTTTTTTCTGTGAGTCGTCTTTGCCAGGGCTAGTGCAGTGGGCATTTCAGTCACACCTCTGGTTCAAGTGTTCTCCTGCCTCAGCCTCCATGCGCCACCATGCCCAGCTAATTTTTAGTAGAGACAGCGTTTTGCCATGTTGGCCAGGCTGGTCTCAAACTCCTGACCTCAGGTGATATGCGACGGAGCCCGCCTCAGCCTCCCAAGTGCTAGGGTTATAGGCGTGAGCCACCACGCCTGGCTATAGTTTGATTTTTTTATGATATATGTGTCTGACTTTCATAAGTAGAAAAAAAAAGACAAGAAAGACAAAATCTCCATTGGTCTAGACCAGTCATCTCCACCTGACAGGTGGGGAAACTGAGGTGCTGAGAGCAGTGCCTTCCTTATCTGAGGCTTGCTGAGCTGATGCTGCCTTTCTACTGGGTAGGTGTTCCGCATACGGAGCCAGCGCGGCAGAGTTGCTGAGTGCAGCCTGGTGCCTGTGGGTGTGGCAGAGTGCCGAGCCGTGGGGACCCCTGCCTGTTCCTGTCCCATGCTGGACACCTCCATTCTTCTTGAGATGTCCTGGCCCACTTGCCTCTGGATGGCTGAGGACTGAATATATACACACAGCAGAGCACACAGCAGGCACCCAGCTCTCCTGCTCTTGCTTTGTCCTTGCAAAGCCTGTGACCTGGAGCAAATCACAAAATTCCAGAGAGTCTCAGGTTCCTCACCTGCTTCCCAGAGAGGCTGAGAAACTCTGAGGAGGTAGGAAGTGAGGAGCTTTGTCCACTGCGCAGTGACACACACAGACAGCCAGGATTATTCTTTATTTGATTTTTATTACCTGGAACCTTAGCGAGTTCAGTTCTTAGACTCTAGGGGATAAAGAAATGATTTCCCTTGAAGGGAGAATGAGAGACCCCAGTGCTCAGGAAGAGTTGTTGCAGAGCCTGAAAATTGTTTGCCAGAGCCTTGGCTCTTCCGGGTCTGAGTGCCTGAAAGAATCTGGGGCGGCCCAGGCCAGGGGAGAAGGCTGTGCTAGGCTATGAGCCCACAGAATGCTTTTTTGGGGGTCCTCCTTCAACTCTCATGCCTCAAGAGACCAAGAGGAAAGCTGGGAGGGCACTGACCACAGAAGTTAGACCAGCCTGAGTCCCAGACTTGATCTGGTGGCACTGGAATCTTCTGGGGGAGGGGGGGTTCTTATTGGATTATAGGTGGCACAAGGAGCATTTCTTTTTTTTTTTTTCTTTTTTTTTTGAGACGGAGTCTTGCTGTGTCGCAAGGCTGGAGTGCAATGGCGTGATCTCAGCTCACTGCAACCTCTGCCTCCCAGGTTCAAGCGGTTCTCCTGCCTCACCCTCCCGAGTACCTGGGATTACAGGCACGCACCACCATCCCCAACTAACTTTGTATTTTTAGTAGAGATGGGGTTTCTCCATGTTGGTTAGGCTGGTCTTAAACTCCTGACCTCAAGTGATCCACCTGCCTCAGCCTCCCGAAGTGCTGGGATTACAGGTGTGAGCCACCACGCCTGGCCAGAGCATTTCTTTTTTAACACGGGCTGTGGAGAAGGCTTGGACGTCCTATGTAACCTCAGTGAATGGCGGTGGGGTTGGGGAGCAGATCCCTTGAGAAGTGCAACCAGGCTGGCAGATGTGCTTGGATTCTTTTCCTGTTTCTTAAGCTGGAGTCCACAGACTCATGATTTCAAGGGGTCAAGCCCAGGAATCCTTTGATGTTGAAAGCAAAATTGTGAACATATCTGTTTGCATGAAGGTTTATGTGAACACAGTTTCTGGACGGAAACTGCATAATCTTCTCTAGAATTTCAGAGTGGTCAATGATCCAAAACAGGCTAAGCCCACTGATCTAACCCTCCTCTTGTGTATCTTTCTTACATTTGCAGGTGGAAAGCAGTGACACGCCAAAGGACCCTGTGGTGATCTCCAAGTCCCCATCCATGGCCCAGGACTCAGGCCCCTCAGAGCTATTACCCAATGGGGACTTGGAGAAGCGGAGTGAGCCCCAGCCAGAGGAGGGGAGCCCTGCTGGGGGGCAGAAGGGCGGGGCCCCAGCAGAGGGAGAGGGTGCAGCTGAGACCCTGCCTGAAGCCTCAAGAGCAGTGGAAAATGGCTGCTGCACCCCCAAGGAGGGCCGAGGAGCCCCTGCAGAAGCGGGTGAGTCCTCAGCACCAGGGGCAGCCTCTTCTGGACCCACCAGCATACCCTGAGAGTCAGGGACTTGGGTCTCCAGCAGGTCCCAGGAAGGATGGAGCAAATCCTGAGGGATTTGTCGGGTCGTGGCTAAAGGTCTGCTTGCCAAGGCTGTGGCCTGGAGGCTACTGGCTGGATGCAGCCTGCACATATGTTTTATTTGGCCCATAGAGTGTTTTAAACATTTAAAAAATTAGTTGCCAGTATTTAAAAATCAAAAAATTTCACATAAAAATCTGCAGTTTGGCTTCTCATGAAAAAAAAAAAAAAAAGCTAGATCTGGCAACAGCGGGCTTTCATAACGCCAACGATTGCTAGACTGGGATAATGGCGGTCCCTCCATCGCCTTCTGTGGCTGGTTATGGGCCTTAGTTTTCTGCAGCTCTACCTGGCCTGCTTACTCTCCCATGTGCCCTGCAGCTCCTGGGGATTGCTGTATTTGTAGCCCCTGGCCTGGGCACTCAAGGGCAACAGATGCCCTGTTTGCCTCTCTGAGTGCAGAGGTCCTGGGCCCACCCTAGTTGGGCTGACTCGACTGGAAATTTGGTTGTGACAGTGGCGTGGGGAGAGGGCTGGGTGAGGGTATTCTGTGTACTGCCCAGCCCAGGCCTCTTCATCTGGGGACTTTTTGGCCTAACCCTGGAAGCCTGGAAAGTTGCCCACTTTTCTCTTTCAGGTTAAGCCAGCAATTTCAGGGCCAACCGAGCTGTAAACATGTTAGTAATGAGGACAACTAGCATTTGTACAGGGCTTCACAGTTTACAAAGCGCTTTC
Organism: Hylobates moloch; assembly: GCF_009828535.3. Lineage (NCBI taxonomy): Eukaryota > Metazoa > Chordata > Mammalia > Primates > Hylobatidae > Hylobates > Hylobates moloch. The sequence goes on along the minus strand of NW_026652288.1, from coordinate 24,975,175 downwards.
TCATACATTATCACATTTGATCCTCCCAGGGCCCTGCCAGGTTGTTTTGCATATGTGCATTTTAATTTCAAAAAGTCTTCCTTCCAAGCGTGTATGATGGAATGAGTAAATTGATTAATTGGCGTAACGTATTTTACATGGATCCAACCTAATGTTCGTGCAGGATAGAGAACATTTCCAGAATACAAATTTCCAAACTTATTAAGAAGCTTTTATTCATTTGTTATTCAACAAATATGTATGATGCTCCCACTATGTGCAGAACACTACAGAGGGAATCTGTATTAGTTGTTTTATTTACTCCTCTACCAAACAATCTTATTCAAGAGATATGATTATCCTCATTTTCAGGAGAAAAATATCGAGGCTTAAAGTGATGATGTGACTTGCTCATGGTGCCCAACCCTTAAGTGGCAGATCCAGGGCTCATTCAATCCTGGTCTCGTGCCTTTCTACTATTTTCCGCTGTCCTGGAATGGGGCTTGGTGCGGAGATGGGTCCTGAACTGTCTGGGCCTCTTGCACGTATTCTGATACTTCCCGGGAGTGGGAAGGGCCTGAGAGGAGTGAAACAGATGAGGAAAGGGAGAAGACACCATCCTTCCCATTAACAATGCCAGGTGTGTGAGAGAACCCATCAGCCCTGCCCTTCCAAATGTGGTGGTTCCTATGGGCTGACTGCAGTTGACTTTGCTTCCCAGGACCCCACCATGACTCCTGCCGAGCTGCTACTCAGGGTCATGGCATTCCTTCCTGCCCTGCAGCATAGAGCCATAGCCCCAAAGCTGTTCTCTGGCCTTGAGGGTTTGTTTTCACTTTGGGATTTCCCTACTTCCATTTCTAGCTGTTCTCAGGGGCTCCTGCATCGGTCAGTCAACAGGTGTTTCTTAAAACACCCATTCAGGGTGTGCTAGGATCCATACCAGGGACTAAGGAAACTGTTATGAACAAAAACGTGGTTCTTGCCCTCAAGGACCTCACAGTCAGCTGGAGAGACAGACATTAATGAGAAATCCATGCTTAAAAAGATGAGATTACACGTGGAGATAAGCGCTCTAAGGGAAGTGAAACATGTCCAGGGGAACTGCAAGGAAGAACCTGAGTTGGCCTGGGCTGTCCAGCCCGAGCTGAAGGGCCAGGGAGTCCACTGGGTGAGGGGTAGAGGGAGAGAGTGAGAATAGGGAAGAAGGTTCCCAGGTGGGAGGGAGCAGGGCACCCAGGGAACTGATAGATGTCACAAGGCTAGAGTGGAGAGAGCAAAGGAGAAGGGTGTGGAAAGTGCTGGGGCAGACAGGCCAGGCCTTCAAGGTGGCTGCCGGGGCTGGGGGGCGGGGAGGCGGGGGGTGGGCAGTGTGTGTGATGTAATCAGCTTTGCAATTTGAAAAGCTCACTATGTCATCTGGATCCTGGGATAGAATGGAGGAGCTGGGAAGTAGGATGGCATCGGAGGGGCTGATGAGCAGGATGGCAACAGAGATGAAGGGAGGGGACAAATGCTAGGAACATGAGAGGTGAGGGAGAGATGCTGTCAAGGATGATTCCTGGGTCTGGGACTTTCAGACAGGTGAATCTTCCTTAGAATCTTAGTGCTGAGTATGGTGGGCAAAAACTCTTTAAGTCTCCTTGACCTCCAAAATTTGGCTTTGAGGCTGGGCGCAGTGGCTCATGCTGGTAATCCTGGCACTTTGGGAGGCCCAGGCGGGCAGATGACTTGCGGTCGGGAGTTCGAGACCAGCCAGGCCAACGCAGTGAAACCTTATCTCTACTAAAAATACAAAAAAAAAAATTAGCCGAGCTTGGTGGTGCATGCCTGTAGTCCCAGCTACTCGGGAGTCTGAGACAGGAGAATCACTTAAACCCGGGAGGTGGAGGTTGCAGTAAGCCAAGATTGCGCCACAGCACTCCAGCCTGGGCAATAGAGTGAGACTCCATCTCAAAAAGAAAACAAAAAAAAAACACAAACTTTGGCCTTGGTATACTCCTGTGTGGCCCTGGCTATCCAGGAAGTATAGATTCTGGCAGGGATCAGAGCTGGTAGGATCCCTGAAGGCCACTGCACTGCCTGGAAGCTGAAATTGGTGAGATGTTACCTAGCGGGGTAGGCAGTGGCCTAGGCTCTGCCAGTGTGCAACGGGCAGTGGCTTAATCAGGGTGTGGAGGCTCGGTCACGGTTCCAGCAGTCAGCTGACACAGAACACATGCTCAGCTGGTTGATTCAGATGAGGAAGGAGACTAAGGCCTCGGAGAGGATGTGGCTCGGCCGTGGTCTCCTTTCAGTTCCCCTTATTCCAGGTCTCTTTTCAGGGGATGCTCCCCTGGAACCCCTTTTATTAGCTCCTGTACAGCAAAAGCAGACTTTTTAAGGCAGCGTTTCTTGTAGCCTGAGCATGTGCTGAAAGTACAGCCAGGAGAAAGAATCAGGAAGACAGGAGATGATGAGATGAGTGATAGGGACAGGAGCCAACACCCGACAGGCCTGTGCTTGTCTTGGGTCTGCTCCTGCCCCTGCCAGCATTAATGCCATAATGATGATGATTCAGGTGGCAGTGGCGATGTGGCTTTCCGAGTATTGACTGTATTGGGCATTCCCTCTCCTCGCTACTCATAGTGGTCCATAGACCAGCAGCGTTGGCAGCACCCAGGAATTTAGAAATGCAGAATTCCAGGCTCCACTGAAGACCTGCTGGATCAGAATCTGCATTTTAAAGAGGGCCTCATGCTTCCCATGTATATGAAAGTTTCAGAAGCTCTGCTGTGTATTATGCCCCATGTGTGATCACGGGAGGAAGACTTTTTTTTTTTTTGAGACAGCGTCTCATTCACTCTGTTGCCCAGGCTGGAGTGCAGTGGCACGATCTTGGCTTACTGCAACCTCCACCTCCCAGGTTCAAGCGATTCTCCTGCCTCAGCCTCCTGAGTAGCTGGGATTACAGACGCCCACCACCACGCCCGGTTAATTTTTGTAATTTTAGTAGAGACACGGTTTCGCCATGTTGGCCAGGCTGGTCTCGGACTCCTGATCTCAGGTGATCCGCCCACTTTGGCCTTCCAAAGTGCTGGGATTACAGCCATGAGCCACTGCACCCAGCCTGGAAGACTCTTATTATCCCCATTTTTCAGATGGGGAGACTGAAGCTTCAGAAAGGTTAAATTACTTACCCAAGATTATGCAACTGGTAAGAGACCGGATTAGGGTCAGCACAAAACCCCTCTCTACTCTCAGCCTAGGGCCCCTTTTCAGGCCAGTGACTGCCCTCTGAGGTAAACCTGGCTACAGCCTGGTCATGGAGATTTGAGTTCATTTTAAAGAGAACTTGGGTGGCCTCTGGCTGAGTATAGCTCAGACTAAGAGGCGAGTGTTAGAAGCACCCTGGCCTACCCTGCCCCCAGGTCCTGAGATGCACTAGGGTCATGTTCGGGCCCGTCAGGGCCACACTGGAAGGACACAACCACCTGGCCCTGGTGGTGACCCTGGGCCTGGGCCAGGAGCAGTTGGGCTGCATAGGCCGTACTGAGAGAGCAGCTGACCCTCCCTGACTCACGACAAGTGCCGCATTCCGAGGCGGCCCGGCCAGGCTGGAAAGTGAGTGTGTGTGTGTGTGTGTGTGTGTGTGTGTGTGTGTGTGTGTGTGATCACTCAAGTGGGCATGCGCAGAGTCTGTCAGGGAGAAAATTCCAGAAAGAAGCCAGTTGGAAACTGCATAAGGAAAAATCGTCCTGTTTTGGGGAGCCTGGGGGCCTGGGAAATTAGGAAGGGGGTCACATCGAGAAATAACAGTAGTGGTGCAGCGGAGAGGGAGCTTGCTGGGGCATCCGGATCCCTGAAAAGCTCATCTCAGCTCAGGCCTTAAGTCACTCCACCCCCCAGGTCTCAGCTTTCTGCAAAATTTAAGTGCTGAACAAGTACTCAATGATCTCTGCAAAGCCTTTCAACTCTGATTTTCTAATATTCTAATGAATAAATAATTATCCGTAAAAGTAATTAAATGCCATGGAGGGTCCCAAGTAGGAAACGTTTGAGGTTCTAAAGCGGTCTGGGGAGAAAATGCAGTCGGGAGCCCCAAGTCCAGGTCCGAAAGCCAGCCCGGGGGTCCTCCACTCCCCGCCCTAGCCGCAGGGTTGACACAGTGGTTCCCAGCGCCACCGCGAGCCCCGGAGCCCCGCCGCGCCAGGGTCCGCCGGGACCGCCAGGCCGCCCCCAGGCCGCCACCTGATCGCGGGCAGACGCCCCCTGCTGGGAGCCCGGGGCCTCGCTGGGCAGAGCGACGAGGTCTGGGAGGAGGGGGAAGCCCTGGCCTGGGAGCGGGGAGGCCCCGGACAGGCTGGAGGGGGCCCCCGCGAAAAAGGTGGGGAGCTGGCTGTGGTGGGAGAGAGGACGGAAAGGAAACAGGGAGGCAGAGCCAGACAACATGGGTGAGACAGCCCTTAAAAGGCCGGTCACGAACAAAGCGCTGGCGAGTGAGCGCCCGCCCACGCGCACAGGTGCCCGCGACAGACGCCCCGTCCCCGCCCACGCGGCCCCCGCGGGCTGAGCCCGGCGCCAGGCCCGCACCCACGGCGGCCCTCCTGCCTCCCTCCCCCGGTGCTCCCGGGCCTAGCTAGTGGGCGTCTCTGTCACCCGGGACAGAACCACCGAGGACAGAGCTGTCCTGGGCGCCCGGGGCCAGCCCAAAACCAGCCCAGGACCCCCCTGTCACGAGGGAAGGGAGTGGCCTCCCGGGCTGAGGACCCGCGGCGTGAGCACTGTGGCTGGCTTCCGCTTCACAGCCAGGAGATGAAGTCGGGTCTGTTTTTTCCGTTTCAGGCTCTTTGTCTCCCCCCACCCCAAGCTGCCATGAGCCAGCCTTAGTGACCTTCCTGCAGTGGGCCCAGGCCCCATACGCTGTCGGCTCCCGACAAAGAAGCTCAGGGGCCCAGGTGGAAGGAGGGCTCACTTCCCCACCTCCAGCAAGAAGCTCCGGGAGGCAGAATCAGCCAGCCCCGCAGCCTCCGGGGCGCTGGGCCTGGAAGGGGTGCCTGGAAAGGGTGGTGAGGACCTGGTGGGGAGTGCAGGGGGATGCCTGGTAGGAGCGCGGCTCCCCTCATGCTGGGGGCCTGGAGAAGCACAGGGAGAGGGCAGGGTCTCAATAGGGAAGTTGAGACTTCCCTGCCGTTACCTGGAATCAGGGCCCAGTAGAGGAAATGAATCCTTAGGGAAGGAGAACCACACTAACATGTATTGAGCACCTACAGTATGCCAGGCCCCACAGTAGGCACTTAATGCTCACCATAACCTAATGATTTTAGAACATTTGTCTACCTTGATTCAGTGGGAAAACAGGCCAGGAGAGGTTACGGAGGTCACACTGGAATCCAAACTCAAGTCTTCTAGATTAAAGGCTGAGCTCAGGGGCCTTAGCATGGGGCAGGGAGTGGAGGGAGGGAGAATGAGATTAGTAATAGAATCATCATATTTGGACCTGCAGGCGGACCTTGGAAATCGCATCCAGCATCCTTATTTTCCAGATGAGGAAACTGAGTCTCGTAGAGAGGAAGTTGCTTCACCGGGGTCTTGTTCCAGTTGGCCCGGTACCCACCGCCCCCCAGTACATGCCCTTATGCCCAGAAGGCCTCTTTGCAAACACTCCCTTGCAGGGCCAGGGAGGCCGCTCAGGCTGGCCCTCTGGCTCAGGCCTTCCTGCACCCCCTCCGCCTTCCGCACCCCCTCTGCCTTCCTGCTCCTCCTCTGGGGAAGGAGGTCTCTTGACTGGGAGCAGCAGAATGGGGGTATTTTTAGTCCCCTTCTGTGTACCTGAGACAGAGTTGACAGGCCAGAAACCCAGCTCTGAATTTCCTCGTGTTCCCTCTTGCCTGGGCCTCAAGGCCTGCCCCTGCCCGAGTTCTTTCTCTGCCCTAGGCCCTGCTGGGTCCTCAGGGTCAGCACTGTGCCTGGCATGTGGTGGGCCATCATATTTAACACATGAACAACTGAACGGCCAGAGGACCCCCATCCCCTGTGGCAGGGACCCCAGGCACAAGGTGGGGCCTGTGAGCCACTCCAGTAATTCTGCCGACCAACGAACTGGTCCCTTTGTTCTTCCCTCTCCACAGGCAAAGAACAGAAGGAGACCAACATCGAGTCCATGAAAATGGAGGCAAGTGTTCCACCCCCAGGGGCTCTGTGGATCCTGATTCTAGAAGAAGGACACGGGTGGCGAGTGTGTGTGAGGGGGCGGAGGGTGGGCCCCTCCTCCTTCTTTACACATCCCTCTGTGGGAAGGAGAGGAAGTGGGTGTGGAGGTTGGAAGTCCCCCAACAAGGCAGCCGGCTCATCCCCCTCCAGAGGCCAGACACCTCCCTTCGTGGCCTGTGGCTGTGTCCATGTTCCCCCCCCCCCCCCCCACACATGCCCCTCGCTCCTCCAGCCCACACGGGGCCTGCCCAGCACTCCCAGGGGTGCCCTCTCTGGCCAGGAGCCAGTGTCCACATTGTGTTTGAGGCGAGTGCCTCCTTGGTGGGTCTGTCAGTGCCCACCCTAATGCCCTAATGTCTGTCTCTCTGTCCTAGGGCTCCCGGGGCCGGCTGCGGGGTGGCTTGGGCTGGGAGTCCAGCCTCCGTCAGCGGCCCATGCCGAGGCACACCTTCCAGGCGGGGGACCCCTACTACATCAGCAAGCGCAAGCGGGACGAGTGGCTGGCACGCTGGAAAAGGGAGGTGAGGTGCCTTCTGGCCTGGGCCCCAGCCTGTCCTGCAGAACTGGAAAACCAGAAGTGATGGGCCTCAGTTTCCCCTTCAGGCTAACCCTTAGAACTTACTGGGAGCCGCTTAATCTCTAGGCAGTGATGACTGGTTCATCTGCCCCTTCAGCAGATGCTTATTGAACACCTACTGTATACCCGGCTGTGTACTAGGCCCTGGGCGTATACGGTTCCTGCCCTCATGGAGTTGACATTCGGATGGCGGAGACAGGCAGAACATAAGGAAACAAGGGGCTGAAATAGAAGATAGCAGAGGCCTGCTTTAGTTGGGGTGGTCAAGACAGGCTTCTTGGAGGAAGTGGCATTTCAGTTAAGGTCTGAAGGAACTGAAGAGCCGGCTCTGTGAGGAGTGGGGTCAGGGAGAGTGTTCTAGGCAGAGGAAACAGCACCAGCAAGGCCTTGACTTGTTTGGCAAACTGTATGCCAGGGTGAAATGGCAAAGGAGAAAGGGCCAGATGCAGCCGGAGAGGCAGGCGGGGCTCCACACATCAGGGCGCTCTGCAGGATCTCCCCAAAAGCTGGCTTACTTCTGACAGTACTGGGCAGCCATAGAAGGTTTACTGTGCACAGGAAGGATGTGATGTGGATTTGAGAGGCAGCAGTGGAGACAGAGAAGAGCTTTGGGGTGTATTTTGGAGCTAGAATCGCTAGGGCTTGCTGATGGACCGGAGGGGAGGGGAACTGATGGACTCAAGGAGGACTCCCAGGGGTCTGGCCTGAACACCTGGTGATGGTTGTGCCATTTGCTCAGATGGGAAGACCCAGGGGAGGATGAGGTTTGGGACAGGTGGGAATTGAGGGCTCCGTGTGAGATGCCAGGTGCCTGGAGTCTGGGCTGTAGGGAAGTACGGGCGACAGAGGTGGGAGTTGAGAGCAGAACCCTGGCATTTAAATCCATGGGAACTTAAGGGCTCAGCAAGGGGAGAGGGAGGAGAGACAGAGTCTCAGAACATGTCCATGAAAACCCTGACATTTCTGGGCCACATGGAGAGGAGGAGTGGCAGGCAGCGGGGACCGAGGGAGAAAGCAGGACAGAACGGTGTCTGGGGAAGCACGGAGTTTTCCTGGAGGGTGGCTGCCCAGCCCTAGGGAAAGCTGAATTCACTGAGACATGCCCATGGCATTGGACAACTTGGAAAGGAGCTGGTGACTTTTTAGAGAAGCTTCTGTGGGGGTCGGGGAGGTGGGAACAGCCCATGGAGGGCTTCTGCCATGCAGAGAGGTGAGAAAATGGAGGCTGAAAGACTGAGGAGAGAAATCAACTCGCCACGTGCAATTTTTTAGCTGTCTTGTATGTTTGATTAGTAGAGAACCGGGTACAAAGAGAAGTGGGTGGTGACCTAGCTGCACAGGAAAAGAGAGGAAACTGCCACCACGTGGGGCACTTCACGTGAACTCAGCTCTCATTTCGTCTTTACCCCAAGCCTCCAGAGGAAGGCGGCCCTGTTCGTCGGTTCGCCTTTGTGTGAGAACTTTCTCTAGAGAAAGTGCAGAACAGAGGCCAGGCGTGGTGGCTCACACCTGTAATCTCAGCACTTGGGAAAGCTGTAAGGAGGTCAGGAGTTCGAGACCAGCCTGGCTAGTTTGGCGAAACCCTGTCTCTACCAAAAATACAAAAAAATTACCAGGCGTGGTGGCTCATGCCTGTAATCCCAGCACTTTGGGAGGCTGAGGCGGGCGGATCACCTAAGGTCAGGAGTTCGAGACCAGTCTGCCCAACATGGCAAAATCCCATCTCTACTAAAAAGACAAAAAATTAGCCGGGCGTGGTGGCAGGCGCCTGTAATCCCAGCTACTCGGGAGACTGAGGCAGGAGAATCACTTGAACCCAGGAGGTGAAGGTTGCAGTGAGCTGAGATCACACCACTGCACTCCAGCCTGGACAACAAGAGCAAAACTCTGTCTCAAAAAAAATACAAAAAAGAGAAAGTGCAGAACAGGGTGGGGGTTCTGGCTGCTTGATTGTTTTCTTTTCCTCTGAGCTCCAGGAAAGCAGAAATTACTTTCCCGGAAGAGCCTGGAGAAAGGGCAGCCTGTCTGAGGTCTGGGAGGAGAGGCACTTACCCCTACGCGTGGAATGTTGTGTTTGGGGTGGAAATTCAGGAATGGGGCTCTTCTCTCCAAGTCAGTCGCTGCACTCCTGAGTTCCCTGCAACCTGGAAACAGGGGCTTTCCTTTTTAGCTCCTGGTTCTGTGAGGGAAAGTGTTTCTGTTCTCATTTAGCCCTGGGGCAAGAAGCTTAGATTATGACTTTCAGGACCTGGAAGAACTTTCAGAAATTCCGTGATTCTCAAACTCTGCTCCCTTGAAGAAGCAGTATGGAGGCCTGCCCTCAGTTACAGTGAAAAAAGGGTTCTTTCCTCAACTCCCGGGAAAATTTAGATCATAGATACATTTTCTCAATTTTAGGTCTCTACTAAAATTTAAAAAGACTTTTTTGGCTGGACGCAGTGGCTCACACCTGTAACCCCAGCACTTCGGGAGGTCGAGGCCGGTGGATCACCTGAGGTCAGGAGTTTGAGACCAGCCTGGCCAACATGTTGAAACCCCATCTCTACTACAAATACAAAAATTAGCTGGGCGTAGTGGCGGGCACCTGTAATCCCAGCTACTTGGGAGGCTGAGGCAGAAGAATCGCTGGAACCCAGGAAGCGGAGGTTGCAGTGAGCCAAGATTGTGCCACTGCACTCCAGCCTGGGTGACAGAACGAGACTCCATCTCAAAAAACAAAACAGATTTTGTAAAACTCATGAACATTTTCTAACATATGCAGAAGCAGAGAGTAGTGTAACAACCTCTCATTGCCATCACCTGGCTCCAGCAATTATCAAAAGATTTACTATTAAGTCTTCAACCCAGCCGGGCGCGGTGGCTCACGCCTGTAATCCCAGCACTTTGGGAGGCCAAGGTGGGCAGATCACGAGGTCAGGAGATCGAGACCATCCTGGCTAACACGGTGAAACCCCGTCTCTACTAAAAATCAGCCGGGCATCGTGGCGGGCGCCTGTAGTCCCAGCTACTCGGGAGGCTGAGGCAAGAGAATGGCGTTAACCCGGGAGGCAGAGCTTGCAGTGAGCCAAGATTGCGCCACTGCACCGCAGCCTGGGCGACAGCGCAAGACTCTGTTTAAAAAAAAAAAAAAAAAGTCTTCAACCCTTGGCATTTGCATCCCCACTCGCAACCAATGAAGGTAACAGTGGGCATTAACAGAAAAACCAAAATGTTGATTTAATTTAAAAGACTTTAGTACACTTGACTTGCGATGTGGAGATCGCCAAACAAAATATATTTTCTCCTAATAACATTATTCCTTATTCCTATGCTGTAATTAAAGAATTCCATGAATTCTAGTACAAGTTTTAGAACTACTGATCTCATTTTCAGACTAGGGGACTTGGGGCTACCGAGTTTTATAACTGGCCACAAGCTCACAATGAAGAATTGGGAACAGGACTAGAATGGAATTAGAATTTAGGTTTCCTATTCCAATGTGGGGCCCAGCCCCTGACTGTCACACAGTCTCCTCCTGGGCTATGCGTGGGGTTAGGGAAGGGCTAGATGCAGGCATCAAGAATGGGGAAAACACAGGTAGCTTTCAAGATTCCCAAGTCACCCTCAGCCTGAAGAGTAGTAGCTGTTGCTATCAGGCCTGTTTTCTTTGTTAGTTTGTTTGTTTGTTTTTGAGATGGAGTTTCGCTTTTGTTGTCCAGGCTGGAGTGCAATGGCTGGATCTCGGCTCACTGCAGCCTCTGCCTCCTGGGTTCAAGCGATTCTCCTGCCTCAGCCTCCTGAGTAGCTGGGATTACAGGCACCCGCCAACACACCTGGCTAACTTTTTGTATTTTTAGTAGAGATGGGGGTTTCACCATGTTGGTCAGGCTGGTCTTGAACTCCTGACCTCAGGTGACCTGCCAGCCTTGGCCTCCCGAAGTGCTGGGATTATAGGCGTGAATCACTGCACCCGGCCTATCAGGCCTGTTTTTGTTTTTTGTTTTTTTGAGACGGAGTTTCGCACTTGTTGCCCAAGCTGGAGTGCAATGGCACGATCTCAGCTCACTGCAACCTCCATCTCCCACGTTCAAGCGATTCTCCTGCCTCAGCCTCCCGAGTAGCTGTGATTACAGGCGTGCACCACCACACCTGGCTAATTTTTTGTAATGTTTTCTAAGTGGTGTAACAACAGCACAGACATTTCTCCTCTTTTCTCAGTCTCATTTTGCTCTCTGACATTTGACCCCTTCTGAAACTGCCTCCCTGGGCCTTCCGAAGGCCCCTGCAGGTTCCTCCCCACCTCCTTCAGCTGATCTCGAGTGGCAACCGCTGTTAACTGTATCCCCAGATCTCCACCCCCCACCAGTGTTGATCCACTAACCCCTTACCCACCCTCCGCTAGTGTTGATCCACTAACCCCTTACCCACCCTCCTAGATCCAAGTACCCTCCTCCCAAAAAAGGCACCTCCCGTCCTGACAAACCACCCAGCCTTCAGGACCCAGCTCCAGCTGTTCCCCAGGCAATATCACTTGAAGGGCCAGCCAGCACTTCCTAATCTCAGGATGCAATGCCTGCAACCTTTCATTCAGGGCACCTTTACTGAGCCGATTTCCAGAAGCCTCCACAGCTGAGTGACACGTAAGATACTGGGACTACCAGAGGCATAGAGGATTCCTAGTTTTCCCTTGATAGGATGAGGGCTCATAGCACCTGCAGAAAGAGCTGCCCTGAACGGGGCGTAGACGAATGCTGCCTGGGGTCATCCACGCATCAGCAGGAGGTGGCTTCTGGCTTTTGACGGTTGAACTGGAATTTAGGGGAGGGGTGAGGAAGGCATTTCAGAGGGAGGAATACAGCAGGCACATACCTCCCGAGGCACAAGACACTTGGGCTTTTCAGGAATGGGAGTTTGTTGTGGTGGTGCACAGCGGGTGTGGGCAGAAAGCAGCTAGGACATGTGGCTGGAAGGTGGGGCAGGGCCAGAAGGAGGAGCTGCCACCAGACCCCAGGCTGCACCAGCCCTTCCCCTAGGCTGTGTGCCCCACCTGGGGGGGCTTCTTCCCTTGGAACGCACTCCCCAGCTTAACTTCCTTCTCCTTGCCCACCCTTGTCAGACCACAGTTACTGAGTGAGCCTACCCCAGATTACCCCCTCCAGGTTTTCCCCCCCCAAGATTTAAGACAACTCAGAATGCCACAAAATGAAAGAAATGGAAAATAAGTGAATGGGGAAAATTAGACATTTCCGCATTCCCTGAGGCTGAAGTGAGAATTCCTGCTGGAGCTGGGAAGGAAGTTGTCTTCTGTCTGTTCCATCTCCTGTTGCTGTTCCTTCACCTGCTTACTAGTCCTGTAAGGACTAAGCTCTGTTTTAATCATGATCACACCCTGCCATAGAACCTCCAATGGCTCCCCATCGTCTCCCCCATCATGTCAGATACCCTCTGGCTATTTCTCAAGTCTTCAACCCTGCGACCTCCACAATCAACTCACCCCACTTTCACTACAGTCCTCTAATAGAAGGGTGTCCCCTAGGAGGGGACCTTGCCATGCTCCTTCCTTCCTTCCTTCCTGTCATCGTTCCTGCTGTGATTTCTCCAGTCCATTCTTCAGGGTTGAGGCCAAGAGCTGCTGCCTCCTCCAGGAAGGTTTCCAAGATTTCTCCAGTCCACAATGACCTCTTCCCTTCCCTGAATCCCTGTAACCCTTACTGAGGTTTGTTTGTTTCTTTGAGACAGTTTCACTCTGTCTCCCAGGCTGGGGTGCAGTGGTGCAGTCTTTTGGCTCACTGCAACCTCCACCTCCCGGGTTCAAGCAATTCTCGTGCCTCGCCTCAGTCTTCCCAGTAGCTGGAATTACAGGCACGCACCACCACACCCAGCTAATTTTTATATTTTAAGTAGAGATGGGGTTTCGCTATGTTGGCCTGGCTAGCCTCGAACTCCTGACCCCAAGTGATGCGCCTGCTTTGGCCTCCCAAAGTACTGGAATTACAGGCATGAGCCACTGCACTCAGACTGTCCTTACTGTTAATATTACTTAGCACTCAATCATATTTCATCAGGGTATTTTTCACTGTTTCTTATGTGTTGATCACGTCTTCCTCTGTCTGGCCTAATGCAATGGGCAGGGAGAACAGGCCCAGTGAATACCTGGCGGTTGGCTAAGCAGTTGGGAGGTAGGTGAATGTGGGACCACTTCTCTGGGAGCATGAGAGCTTGGATTTCCACCATGACAAGGGCCCACACACTTGATTTCGAGGTGGTTTTTCCAGGGGTGCTGGCAGGTATACCTGGAGGATGGCATGGGGACTGGTATGGACAGGCTCCATGGGTAAAGGGGGGCCAGAGTCTCCTCCATCCTGTGTTCCTGCCATTCTCACCAGGCTTCTGAGCTGAAGAGAACCTTCCTTGGCCTGGCAGAGCTGGCCAGGGCTGTGGAGAGAGCAGGGATGGGGCAGTTCCTCCTCCCAAAGGAAGGCAATCCCTTAGCTCCTCTTCCTTCTAATTCTCAGAGCAAAATGCACTCTGACGGAGGGCTTGAGGGTTAGGAAGGGCCTCTCGCTTCATTAGCCCTCCCTGTAGCTCTGCAAGGCAGATGAGCACAGAGACCTAGGGTCAGTAGCTGGGCAGTCATCTCGCCTGGGAGCCGCTCACTCCAGTTTGTGTCACTGCTGGTGGTTTTAGGACTCAGTTACAGCACATCGATGGCATGACTCGCTCATTAATCTCTTCACCCCAGCCGGATTCTAAATTCCATCTAGGCAGCGGGTACCATGTCCTACTGTTCTAGGATCTAGTCTCTTTCCTGCTTCCAACCTGAAGGTAGGGACCCTTGACTCATGCATCCTTATACTTATTAGATGCTTAATAATATTGAATAGTGATAATGAAACATCTGTGGCTGGAATGTCATAGTCTGTCCTCCCTTCCCTCGCGACACTCAGATACAACCCACTCCCTCCGCCCAGGGCTGCCCAGCAGATAGCAGAGCCTTCATGGACCTTAAGGGTCGGCTGCTGTTTACTGCGACCTTTGGAGGCAAGTTCAAATACTGCCTTAAGTAAGGTCCCACTTACTGGGTGTGGGACCTTAGGCATCACTTACCCTGTACCCCAGCTGAGGTTCCTCCTCTGTGGATAGACTTGGCTGTACTCTGAATCTCCATGACAGCAGCACTCGCCAGCTTGTTTTCTGCCTCTACCCATTTTTGCATTTAAGCTTGTTCAATACAGGCATTCTGGGCACCCCCTGCCCCCAGGGCTGGCATGTGGGAGGTGCAGGGTGAAAGTGTGCTGAATGAATGAACAATTCTCATCTCAGAGTTGTGTGGATGACACACAACATTTAAAGCTCCTAGCACAGAGCTAGCATATAATAGGAACTTTATAATTTTTTAGAAAGTATTTTAAATTACATAAGTATTACACAAATAAATTCTTGTGAAAAAGTCCGCCCAAACTTGCCACCCCAAAGTTTTATTTTGAGACAGGGTCCTGCTCCATTGGCCAGGCTGGAGTGCAATGGCATGATCATGGCTCACTGCAGCCTCAACTTCTTGGCTCAGGTGATCCTCCCACCTAAGCCTCCTGAGTAGCTGGGACCACAGGCATGTGCCACCACACTTGGCTAATTTTTAGATTTTTTGTAGAGATGGGGGGTTTCCTTATGTTGACCAGGCTGGTCTTGAACTCCTGGGCTCAAGCAGTCCTTCTGCCTCAGCCTCCTGAAGTACTGGGATTACAGGCATGAGCTACCACACCTGGCCTGAAAATTTAATTCCTTCACCAGAAATACTTGATGCTATCAGTTTGGTGTATGTCATGATTTTTTTCTATCCGTGTGTATGCGTGTAAATATATAATTTTGCTTCAGGGGTTCTTTTTTTCCTTTTCTTTTTACACAAATGGAACCACACTGTAGTTTCATTTTACAGCTTGGTTTTTGACTTCCAATAAGTCTGTGCAATCTAGCCACGTAATTACTATTATATTCCACCACGTGGACTCCCATGGTTTTATTTAGCCATTCTGTTATTGGTGGCCATTTATGTTGTTTATGATATTTTACTGTTTAGCATTGCAGCGGTGAACATCCTTAGTCATACCTCTTTGTGCATCTGTTTCTCTAAGATAGATACCTAGAAAGAAAAAGGCCTAGTTGAAGGGCATGTGCATTTTACATTTTATGACATCTGCCAAACTGCCCTCTAAAAAGGGCACTGCCAATTTATGCTTCTGTGAACAGGGTATGAGAAGACCTTTGCCAACATCAATATTTTGCTAGTCAAATGGGTGGGAAAATAGTATCTTGTTATGCTTTTATTTTTTATTTATTTATTTATTTATTTTTTTGAGACGGAGTCTCACTTTGTCGCCCAGGCTGGAGTGCAGTGGCGCAATCTCGGCTCACTGCAAGCTCTGCCTCCTGGGTTCACGCCATTCTCCTGCCTCAGCCTCTCCGAGTAGCTGGGACTACAGGCGCCCGCCACCACGCCCGGCTAATTTTTTGTATTTTTAGTAGAGACGAGGTTTCATCGTGGTCTCGATCTCCTGACCTCGTGATCCGCCCGCCTCGGCCTCCCAAAGTGCTGGGATTACAAGCGTGAGCCACCACGCCCGGCCTTTGTTATGCTTTTAATTGGCATTTCCCAGATAATAAGGTTGAACATCTTTTCCTATGTTTATTGGCCATTTGTGCTGCTGCTTCTGTGAGCTTAGCAAATGTTGCCTCCTCTGACTTTACAATCCTGCAGTCTCAACAGACTGTGCTTCCTGTCTGCCCTGGGGAGAGCAGGCCATGAATGTCCAGAAGGTCCCCCCTGCTGTGCCATATTCCATTTAATAAGCAATCACTCAGCACCTACTAAGTAAAGGGGCCTTGTGCTAGGGGCTGTGGGAAGGAGAAGATGAATAAGGTGTGATCTCCTGGGCTTTAGTCTAGTTCAGGAGAAATGGAAGTGCAAAGTAGACCAGTAAAGGCTCAAACCAAATTATTAGCCAACTGTATGGGTAGCAGTTTTAGGGTTTTGGACTGGAAGACATTCCTCACTTATTTGCCATACCTGAC
Organism: Hylobates moloch; assembly: GCF_009828535.3. Lineage (NCBI taxonomy): Eukaryota > Metazoa > Chordata > Mammalia > Primates > Hylobatidae > Hylobates > Hylobates moloch. Next base: position 24,959,379 of record NW_026652288.1, on the reverse strand, counting down.
CTTTTACAGGGTGGCCTCAAAAATAACATCACCCTTGAAGGAGATGATGATGTTTGGAGTAGGCACAGCAAGTTTACTTCACCCAAAGGCTGAACAAGTTCTAGAGGTTCCCATGACAGCCTGTAACCAGTAGTGACTTCGAGGGCTGGCCTTTACCATAGGCTACTAAAGTTGCCACAGAGGGACTCCCCATTGTCCTTTAAGTAGATGGGTTGGTTGCGCACCAGAGTCTTCACTTCTGGGGCACAGAGAGAACAGCTCTTAGAACAACCCCTACTTTTTAGTGGTGAGAAAGAAAGAGGCAGGGTGGGGTAGGCGACTAGTAGCCAGCCCAGGGCCAACTCCTGGCCACAGCAAAGCCTGAACCAGGGAAAGGGTGTTGAACTTCACTGAGCACCTACTTTACATCAGGCACTATGCCAGGAGCATTAGCTTTCACCACAATCCTAAAACATATTATCTGCATTTAATGTCTTTTTTTTTGTCTTTTTTTTTGAGATGGAGTCTCACTGTCACCCAGTCTGAAGTGCAGTGGCGTGATCTCAGCTCACTGCAACCTCTGCCTCTTGGGTTCAAGCGATTCTCCTGCCTCAGCCTCCCAAGTAGCTAGGATTACAGGCACCTGCCACCACACCCAGCTAATTTTTTTGTATTTTTAGTAGAGATGGGGTTTCACCATGTTGGCCAGGCTGGTCTTGAACTCCTGACCTCAGGTGATCCACCTGCCTCAGCCTCCAAAGTGCTGGTATTACAGGCATGAGCCACCGCGCCCGGCCAGAAGTATTTTTTTAACCTCTATTTTGCTATTAGAAAATTAAGATTTATCTAGGTAAGTAGGTTGCAGCCACATGGGTATCCTGATGGAGTGGCCCGATGGGCAAAACTAGACTCCAGATCTCATGTTGCTTCTGTTGTGTACCCAAATGACTCACCTACACTCCCAGTTTTCCTGGTTTCCTGGCTTGGAAATTGTCATGAAATTGAAGAATGCATTTAGAAGAGAGGGAGAGAGCTGGCCTGGCTTTCCAGCCTGCCACATGCTCTTCCCGCCCCCGGCCTGAAGTTGTTGGGGCTGCTCCCCATGCCTCTTTGCCAGGAGGCTCACGTCCCTTTCAGCCTCCCCGACCACCCCTCCCTGCTCTACTCATGTGGTCCTGAACCCTTGCCCTTGAATTGCTGTTTTTTCATGACCATATGGATGATGTTGTGAAACTGGATTAAGAAAACGTTGGAATGAGATTTGGGAGGCCTGGTTTCTCGTCTCAGCTTCTGCTCCTCCTTCGCTATGGATGTGGGGAGGTCTTTCTGCTTTTGGCATTTTAGTTTCCTGGTTTATAATGCGACAGAAATAGATGAGATGACCCCAGAGATTCTAAAATTCCATCATGGCACGTTGGGGGGTGAGACTGGAATCATGATCTGTACTCTCTTTATTACCTAGATTACCTTGTACATAAATTCTAAATTAAATATTTGAGTGAATTCTCAGACCTCGAATATATGTCTCTTCTAAAGGCATATACATGAAGCATCCTTATAAAAACTCTTTTTGGCTGAGTGTGGTGGCTCACGCCTGTAATCCCAGCACTTTGGGAGGTGAAGGCAGGCGGATCACGAGGTCAGTGGATCGAGACCATACTGGCTAACATGGTGAAACCCCGTCTCTACTAAAAATATAAAAAATTAGCCGGGCGTGGTGGCAGGCACCTGTAGTCCCAGCTACTTGGGAGGCTGAGGCAGGAGAATGGCGTGAACCCGGGAGGCGGAGCTTGCAGTGAGCCGAGATCGCACCACTGCACTCCAGCCTGGGCGACAGAGCCAGACTCTGTCTCAAAAAAACAAACAAACAAACAAAAAACTCTTTTTAAAACACCTTTGGCCCAGCGCAGTGGCTCACGCCTATAATCCCAACACTTTGGGAGGCCAGGGCAGGTGGATCTCTTGAGGCCAGGAATTCGAGACCAGCCTGGCTAACATGGTGAAACCCCATCTCTACTGAAAATGCAAAAATTAGCTGGGTGTGGTGGCACATGCCTATAATCCCAGCTACTTGGAAGGCTGAGGCACAAGAATCGTTTGAGCCAGGGTGGTGGAGGTTGCAGTGAGTCAAGATTGCGCCACTGCACTCCAGCCTGGGCGACAGAGCGAGACCTTGTCTCAAAAACAACAACAACAACAACAACAAAAAAAACAAAGGGTTGTCCAGCCTTTACTGAGCAGATACTGTGTGCTCAGTCTTTAAGATACCACCTTGTGTGTCTGGGTGTCTACTTGTCTACTATGTTCCAACATTTTCTAGACACTAAGGAAGCAAATTTTTTTTTGTTGTTGTTTTTGAGACGGAGTCTCGCTCTGTCGCCCATGCTGGAGTGCAGTGGCGCAATCTCGGCTCACTGCAAGCTCCGCCTCCCGGGTTCACGCCATTCTCTTGCCTCAGCCTCTCCGAGTAGCTGGGACTACAGGCGCCGCCACCACGCCCGGCTAATTTTTTTTTTTTTTTTTTTTTTTAGTAGAGACAGGGTTTCACCGTGGTCTCGATCTCCTGACCTCGTGATCCGCCCACCTCAGCCTCCCAAAGTGCTGGGATTACAAGCGTGAGCCACCGCGCCCGGCCTTAAGGAAGCAAATTTAAAGGCAGATCAGAATCCTACCCTCCCCTGTGAGAGGTTGGTAGGTAAATGAATGAATTGTGCTGTAGCCAGGGCAGGGTTGTTTTAGAAATCCTAAGGAAAGGACTATGCAAGCAACTCCCTAGCCCTGCCTAAGGACCTCAGGGAAGGCGGTGCCTAGCGGGAGGCAGTGTACCGCCATAGACCTGAACAGGACTGCTTGGCAGGGACAGTGGGGGAAGAGCATGGAGTGGGGTCCTAAGGAAGGTGGTCAAAGAAATCCTCTAGGAGTTTGGAGTCTAGAGTGCCTCAAGGTTTCTCCCATATTTAGGCCAACTTTAACTTTCCCGTAGCACTGTCTATGGGGCTGACAAAGCAGAAAATATAATAGCCAATGTTCTCTCTGCTTTAAAACCAGACTGCTTGTCAGGGAGGCCGTGGGATGTCCAAGTATGGGGTGGTCTGCCAGAGCTCTCTGTGTCACTTTATTAAGAGGCCAGTACACTAGTTAAAGGTGTTAATGGACCTCAGTACTTACTACTTATTGCTTAGTAATTCAGTACTTAGTAAATACACATGATACTATGCTAGTGGTGGGGTAGGAGGAGACCAGTTGGATACAGTCCCTGTCCCAGAGGCACACATTGTCAAGTGGAGGAGGCAGGAATGTTCCCAACAAGCCTCAGTGGCAGTCAGAGCATGGGGCTTGCACTGTGCTCCTGTGTAATAAGAGCCCAACATGAAGCATAAAGGAGCAGAGAAGCCGGGCGCGGTGGCTCACGCTTGTAATCCCAGCACTTTGGGAGGCCGAGGCGGGCGGATCACGAGGTCAGGAGATCGAGACCATGGTGAAACCCCGTCTCTACTAAAAATACAAAAAAAATTAGCCGGGCGTGGTGGCGGGCGCCTGTATTCCCAGCTACTTGGAGAGGCTGAGGCAGGAGAATGGCGTGAACCCGGGAGGCGGAGCTTGCAGTGAGCCGAGATTGCGCCACTGCACTCCAGCCTGGGCGACAGAGCGAGACTCCGTCTCAAAAAAGCATGAGAGCAGCTTCTGGAGGACTCCAGGAAAGCTTCCTGGAGGAGGCAGGCATCCTTTGAGAATTTTAGTAAGTGCAAAAGAGGCTGGGTGCAGTGTAATCCCAGTACTTTGGGAGACCAAAGTGGGAGGATCGCTTGAGCCCAGGAGTTCAAGAGCAGCCTGGGCAACATGGCCAGACCCCCTCTCTACAAAAAAATATTGAATTAGCTGAGCATGGTGTTGTGCACCAATGGTCCCAGCTACTCAGGAGGCTGAGGTCGAGGCTGCAGTGAGCTGTGATCATGCCACTGGACTCCAGCCTGGGTGACAGAGTGAGATATTGTCTCAAAAATAATAAATAAATAAAATAAATAAATTAAAAAGTGTAAAAGAGGAGGAAGGCATTTCAGGAAAAGGAACTACTGAGGGAAAAGAGAAGGAGGCATGACTTCTGGGTTGTTTAGGCAATAGTAAGAGATCTGGTAACTAGGGTGCAGGGGTTAGGGAGGATGGGCAAGAAGAGATAGAACTAGAAAGCAAGATGGTCACATCCTCAATGGTCTTCTTGCCATAGTGAGAAATTTAGGTTTTGTTGTCCAGTGGAGAGCAGGAGTGGAAGAGAATTGGACACGTAGTTTAGGAAGATAAACTGGCAGGACAGTAAGTATTCCCTGAAGAGAGGAAGTTTAGAAGCAGGACCAGGTAGGAGAACATTACATTTGGCCTTGACTGAGGGTTGAGGTAATGAGAGGCAAACTTGAAGGAATTGCTAGAACTGGTCCTGGTTGGAGGGGAGGGAAAAATTTGCCTGGTATTGGGAGCTGGGCTGGGGACAGGGTTCATTATCTGAGGTAGAGAATCTTGGAGGAAGTGCAGGTTTGAGGCAGGATGATACGGGAACTTTTCATTTTCTTATGTATTCTGACGAGCAGAAGTTTTAAATAAAGTCCAGCTTACCCATTTTTTTCCTTTATTGGTTAGTGTTTGTGTGTGTTATCTCTAAGAATTCTCTGTCTACCCCAAGGTCATTAAGATATTTTATCTTAGGACGGGGTGGATTTTTGAGCTAGGGTTTGGGTAAGCTGCTTTTGAGAAGCCAGCAGATTGGTGTCAATGGGGACAGGTTTTTTTTTTTTTTTTGGAGATGGAGTCTTGCTCTGTCGCCAGGCTGGAGTGCAGTGGCACAATCTCAGCTCACTGCAACCCCTGACTCCCTGGTTCAAGTGATTCTCCTGCCTCAGCCTCCCAAGTAGCTGGGATTACAGGCACGTGCTGCCATGCCCAGCTAATTTTTGTATTTTTAGTAGCGATGGGGTTTCACCATATTGGCCAGGATGGCCTCGATCTCCTGACCTCATTATCTGCCCACCTTGGCCTCTCGAAGTGCTGGGATTACATGTGTGAGCCACCGCACCCGACCCCAGGGGACAGGTTTAGTCAGATTCGAGGGTGGTCCTCATGGAGGGGATGCACAGGCAGGAGGGCAGGGAGAGAAGGCACAGAAAGCAGACCTGCTAGGAGAGGACCAGGATAGGGAGGGGCAGGGACAAGGACATGGGACTTCTGGGAGCAGGTGGTCGGGGGTCAGCATCCAGAAGGATTTCCTGAACCAATTAGAGGACTACTGAACCCCCCTTTCATCTATCTGTGCAGCCCTTTACTTTTACAATATATACATTTCTATTTATTTTATTTATTTATTGGTTTTTGGTTGGATGATCTCATGCAACCTCTGCCTCCAGTTCAGTCTTCTCCTGTTGTCTGTAGTGGGATATAGGACAGCCACCATGCGTAGAGACGGGGTTTCACCATGTTGGCTAGGCTAGTCTCAAACTCCTAAGCTCAGGTGATCCACCCGCCTCAGCCTCCCAAAGTGCTGGGATTACAGGCATGAGCCACCACACCTGGCCACCTCTGGCTAATTTTTCTATTTTTAGTAGAGACAGGTTTTCACCATGTTGGCCAGGCTGGTCTCAAACTCCTGACCTCAAGTGATCTGCCCACCTCGGCCTCCCAAAGTGCTGGAATTACAGGCGTGAGCCATCATGCGGGGCCTACGTTAATTTTTGAGACAGAGTCTTGCTCTGTCGCCCAGGCTGGAGTGCAGTGGCATGCTCTGTTCATAGCTCACTGCAGCCTCAGACTCCTGGGCTCAAGTGATCCTCCCACCTCAGCTTCCCAAGTAGCTGGGATTACAGGCACATGCCACCATGCCCTCTGTTGAGCCCTTTCTGACTTCCATCAGCTCCCTGCAGCCACCCCACATCCTTCATCTCTCAGTCTGCACTCCCTCCCAGGCCAACTGCATGGTGAGTGTGTGTGTGTGCAAGTGCGCGTGTGAATGTTACCATTTTTCTGATTTGCCATTCTTCAGTAGCAACTCTACAGATGCCACAGCTCTTCCCTGTTCCTCTTTAGTCCATGAATGGTGGGCAGTATAAATATTTTCACTTGCAACTCAGATGGATTGAACAAAAACAGGAATAACAGCTCAGCCTCCTGTATATTTGACGCTAGATGCTGTTGGAAAGGCAGCTTTGTGGGGCAAAAAAACAAAAATTGAGTGAGCTTGCTTATATATACCAAAGATGCTCTTAGACTTCAATGTTTCTCAAAGGGTGGGATTGTGTGTTACCTCATCAGAACCACCTGGGCAGTGAATTAAAAAGGCACACTCCTGGAGCAGAAGCTCTGGGACAGTACTTGTAGGTTTGATTTTCTAGCCAGCCTCCAGATGATTCTGGGGCTTACTACAGCTTGAAAACCACCAAGCTTCAGATGATTAGAAGTAAACCAAATCTGGCACAGATGAGATTCCCACACAGATGTATTGGTAGATGCATTTATTGTATCGCCCGCATTGGCGGCGGGGGTCTCTCTGCACGTTTTGTTTAAACATGACTACCTGGGCCAGGTTAATCACGTTGGGAATTTAGTGATGTGCCCAGCAAGGGTGGTTTCCCGAGCTCTCCGGGTGATGGCTATGGCCTGGGTTGCCAGTCTGATTGTGATAACAAGCAAAGGAAGAAGTAGGGACTGTAAGGCGGGCAGACCTAGGGAACAGTTTCCAAACAGAGTTGGGGGAGAAAGACCGGAAAGGACTTGGTACAGGAATTTAAATATTTCCTTTCGGATGGAGATGGCAGGGGTCCCGCTGTTTTCAGCAATAGTTACCGCAATGCCTGTCTGCTGGGCTCCTCTGGAGTCTTCTCTTTGGACCCTGAAACTTGAGAGGGTCTGCATGCCTGAATCTGAATGCGGCTCCTTTAGGCCCCTCCCTTTGACCCCTGGAGCCTGGAGAAGGGGTGGGGGAAGGGTGGGGAAAACAGGGCTGGCTGTTAAGGTTTACCAGGTTCCTTTTGGCCCACACCCCCCTTAGTATAAACTTAACACTTCTCTCCAGGGTCCAGTTTCTAAAGCAAGGTGACAGCATCGACACGTCCCTAAAGCAAACTTGTCATGAAGTCCCTCACCTCTCAAATGTGAGTCCCTCCTGGCTTCCTTTGATTTTATCTGTAATATTTAGCAGCTACGTGTGATTCCATTAGGCTAGTTAGGAAACCAAGGCCCAAAGAAGCTAGGGGTTATTTAAGGTCTCGTCATCAGCTGTAAAACACCCTGCTCAGCGCCCTGCTCAGTGAAAGACCTGGCTTCCCCTCCCAGTTGAATTTCCTGGTAAGGGGCACCTGAGATCTAGTGTCAGTGGGGTACTGCCACCCTCCCACCCCTGCCCTGGCATCTCTGCTCCCTGGCCCCAGACTCAGTCACTGGTAGAGCTGTGCAGACCCAGCAGTTCCAGGATAGCGGGTGGAAGTGAGCAGGAAGGAAGAGCTGGGTTTGTGGAGAAGTCTTCCCCTTATGGGGCAGACCCGGAACTATAGGGAAAGGGAAGGCAGCCACCAAAGCTTCAGAGCCTGTTGGTGCTTCTAGTGGGCTGGGACTAACCAGCATACACCATTAGAGAAGTGTAGGGTTGGCTGGGAGAGAACGAGGGAGCCAGGGGCTCTGGGATAGAGGTGGGGAGAGAAGGGGAGGGGAGGGTATCAGCAAGAGGGAAGTTGGGCTTTCCTTTCCAGCAGTTGGGCTCCCCCATCCTGCATCTTCCTCTCTTGATTCAGAAGAATTCATCTAGAGTGTCAGTGCAAAAAGCCCCTTACCACTCCCCCTCCCTAACAGATACCCTAAGGCTGTGCTTGTGCTTTTTCCTGCCCTTCACCTGCCAGGAAGTTCATGCAGTTACAGATGCCCCCTAGATCTGGCCATTCCTGTCTGAAAAACCTGGGAGGTTGTGCCCATTCCTAGTTTCCACTCTTTCATCTTCCTTTGAGCCTTCCTGCCCTCACGGATCCCAGCCGCCTCTGAGTTCCTTCGGCACATGTAGAAAGCATCCCTACCACATAATTTACCATCTAATTGCATGCTGTCTTGAATGAGGGCTGTGGTTTCATGTGTGGTGGGTCTTGGGTACACAATTAGGCTGTGAGTAACAGAAGCCTAGAGCCCCATCGCGTCTACTAGCTCTTGCACCTCTTTGCTTCCCTTCCCCCCAGCCTACCTATTGCAGGTGCTAAGGACTGACTGATCTGATCCAGTGTTTAGGTGAGCTTCAGGCAGGCTCCCAGGATAAAGCACAATTCCCTTACAGGTTCTAAAACTAGACTGGTCAGTGCAGGGGTTCGGGGGGTGCCCCTGCCCAACAGCATTTGCCCAAATGCTGCTCCTCTCCCCAGACTCAGGGAGGAGGTTCTGCTGCAGGGCCCAGGTTTGGGGTGATGGCATAGAGCCCAACCAGGCAGCACACTGCAGTTGCCATGGTGACCCTTTTATTTTTCTTCAGGAGGATGGATTTCTCTTTCAGCCCAAATCATCTGCCTGGGCTACTCTGAGAACCAGGCTCCTAGCCCCCTACCTTCCGCATTCTACCACAGGGGGCAGCTTGTCAGGGGCTTTGGTTTGAAATCACAGTCCAGCATCAGAGAGCAACAGGTTGTGCTTGATCAGGGAGCAGGTGGGAAAGGCCCAGAGGAGGGCTCACCTGGCACGCATGCCCTGAGGGAGCTGACCTCCATCTCCTTCTGCTTCCCCTCCTCTCTCCAGACCACTTCTCTCCAGTGAATTGCTCAGACCTTTCAGGTGGGCTCGGGCCTCTCTAGGCCTCAGTGTTCTCATTTGTAACAGAGACAGCCAGGGGTCTCCGTGTTCCCACACCTGGCTAGTATTAGAATTACCCAGGGAGGTTTTAATAGATTCCTGGGCCCCACCTTAAGCCCGCTGATCTATGTAGGTAGAGCCCAAGAATCTGTATTTTTAAAGCCCTCCTTGGGTGATCCAGATGCAATTAAACCAATGTGGGTCTGGGGTTCTCCTGGCGAGATGATTAGCAAGACCCTTGTGAAAAGAAAGGAAGCTCTGCCTGTGCTAAGGATTGACTGGCCTCTCCGGGCTTCCAGGAGCTTCTGGAGAGCCCCTTACAGGCTAGTCTTGTCAGGAAGCGGGTGTTTCCTGGTCATGCCGGCTAAGCCAAGACCAGACCCCCACCTCTCTCCCTCCAGAGAAGCCAGGAGAGAGAGAATGACAGGAAGGGGAGATGTTGCCATAACAACAAGCTCCAGGCAGAGGCCTCCCTTCCAGGGGCTGGTACTTCACCCCAGTCCTGGTGGTTTCCATGGAGATGGGTTACTGAGGGACAGGGGGAATATTTGCCCCACTTAGAGCATCAGCCAGGAGCTGCCAGAAGGCAGAACACCACTAGGTGCGAGCCTTTGGACCCCTCTGCTCTCCGGGTGCACATCTGACACCTTCCCCCTGCTTAGTTGCTCTCTCTGCGACTGGTCTCCTTAGCAACAAGTCCTGCTAACTCCACGCTGTTGGCTTCATGGCTATTTTTAGCTTCACTGCCAGCAGCCCAGTCCTGGTCATTTGCTTGCAACCTCCATATGGATTGCAAGGGAATAGGAAAACAAAGATTCCCAGCCTCTTTTGGGAGCCCTAGACTGGGACCTCTTAGCAACGATTAGAATTCCTGCTATGAAATGGATCCATTCCCTAACTTGGAACTTGGGCAGTGGGTTTGGGATAAGGTTCCTGAGACAACATTGCATTCAGTTCATTTTTAATCCTCTACTATGGGCAAGATGCTCTAGCTCACACTGCTTCCATACGAAGGTGAATGAGGTCCAGTCCCTGCCCTCTAGGAATATTTAATCTTGTAAAGGAGAAAGATGAGTACACAATCACCTTCGCACAAGGCAAAGACTGGCAGGTCCTAACAGAGGCTTACAAAGTACTAGGGGAGTGTGGCGGGGATGGGGTGGAAGATAAGGGACAGAAGGGGAAGATAAGGAACAGAAGGGGAGGATAAGGGTGAGGGGCCAGGGCAGCACTGCCAAAAGAACTTTCTGGGATGATGGCAATGTTTTAAAACCAGTGCCATCGAATTCAGTAGCCCCCAGCCACATGTGGCTCTTGGACACTTGGAATGTGGCCAGTGTGACTGACGAACTAAATTTTAATTTGTATTTAATTCAAATAGACACATGCAGCCAGTAACTGCCGTCCTGGACAGTGCAGGGCTAGAGGAACTTTCATGGTGGAGGTCACTGGCAGACTGGTGTAGAAGGATATGCAGGGTTTTGGTGGTGAAAGTTGAAGGGGAGGAGCCTTCCAGGAAGAAGGAACAGCATGAGGAATAGCAAGTGGGCGGGCAAAGCGTGGGCTTCATGATATCACACGGAGGCCTCCAGATTCGTGGGGGCCTAGAATGTCACGCAGAGTGTTGACTGATTGGCACTGAGGCTTTTGAGCTGTAGGTGGGAGGAGGACGGGTTCAGAACAGACATCCATCCTGACCTCTCTTTTTGTCTGGATAAGGTCTCCCTGGTCTTGGGGTTGGTGGGAATACGTGTGGGGTGGATATACGTGTGCAGTGACTTCATATGTGTGGCTTTACAGATGGCTTTATAGGGGCCATGGCTTCTCTGATTCAGAGTAGAGAGACTCACATGGTAAATGTCCTGTGGGATGACAGCAACATCATCTACCCTCATCCTGCCGGAACTGGATTTTATGACAGAGCATGCCACAGAGCACTGAACTTTGAGTAAAACGTCAGGCATGAGCTCCGGGCGTTGCTGCTCTTTGGAGAGGTATCATGATGGCCTAGTGTCTCGTCTCAGTTCTTTGAGGCTGGAAAGTCACATTAACATACTTACGATCATGACTCTTCAAAGACCCAGGAGAGTGATGCACCCCCGAATGTTCGATTTACCAATTGATAACAGGACATGTCCTCGCCACACAGATCATAATGCTTGTCCTGCTGTTTTCCGGCAACTTACTGGTATCAGAGTCGTTGGAAAATGTAATTAAAATTGGAAGTTTGCTTGATGAATATGGGATCAGGGCAGAGAGGTGTCCTTCAGAGGTAGTTTTACTGGGCTTAGGAGGCCTATGGGATCACTGTTGTCTGCCCACCAAACAGGAACTGTGCCCTCATTCTCAGGTCACTCTCTCCGTTGGACCACACTGGATACTTCCTTTCCAGCCCCTCTTTTAGGCTCTTGACATCCAGCATATTTTCTTTTCATCCAGGAGTTCCTCCTTTCAACATACTTTTATAACAAATCCAAGAACATGGCTTATTTTACATGATGCTGCTATTTGAGTTTGGCTATCTTTAACTCAAAGACCTGTCTGGTAAACTACCAGGGAGGTTTACTTTGGAAGCTCAAGAGCATGTGTGACCTGAGGATCCCTGAAGATTACCCCATTTTAGTAAGGGGATTTTTCCTTTTACTAAAATCACCTCTGCTCTAGATCTTGGGGTCTCTTCTGCTTTGGGGTCTGACTCTGTGCATTGACCACAAAGAAGACACATCTCTGTTTAAGTGACTCAGTCTAGAAAAGGCAGTGTTTCCTGTCTGCACAGTTACAGGAGAGAGGAGAGGGAAGAAAGATGCTCTGGGTTGTTAAGGGGACACCTTTGAGCCTAGGCTTCCTTTTGCTTGTTGGGAAGTTGCGTGGAAGAGGTAAGATTTGACTTTAATGTTAAAGGATGAGAATAAGGAAGTTTGACGGCCGGAGGGAATAGCTACTTAATATGTGGGCCAAGAGAAAGTGAACAGTTCGGGCCAGTTCTGACACTTTGAGTCCTTGCTGCACGCACGGCATCATTGCAGTCTGATGTCCCAAGACCACAGAATGTGGAGTCTAAGGTTTTTAGCCACGTTATAATGGAATAGCGGGTATCGTACATGAGACAGTGTCTGAAAAAGGCCACCAAGCCAGAACCAGAAACTGCTTTTGAGAGGAGACCTGAAGTAAGTTCTCAGGCCCGTTGATCGGCATGGATGCAGAAGAGGTATCAGTGAGAGAAGCAGCAAAGCAAGTCATAGTGCATTCCCTAAAGGTTGGGAGCAGGCAAGAGGGACAAATTCTGGGCTCCTCACTTCTGCTTGGGGAGCCCCTGGAAATGTGTACCAGGCAAATACCTTAGTTGGGTTGAAAGATGGGTTGGAACAGAAGAGGGCCTGTGTTTTTGTTTGTTTGCTTGTTTTTCAAATAGCTTCTTTTCCTAGCTATATGGATTCTTGGTCTCAGGGTTGGGGGGAGTCTGTACCCAAGTCTTCTAGGTAGAAGGCTCTCTGGTTTGGGGTCCTTGCTCTTCAGGGTTTGCTTGCTCTGATGGCCCTCCGGGGGAGGGGGGGCTCCCTCACTGCACATCTCATGACTTCATTATACCAGCACCTGTATGTCCCAGGTGACTGTGGCTGGGAGCCAGGCACCTAGGGAATTGTCTCATTGTCATTAGGAGATGCTGGCATTCCATGGCCCAAGAGGGCTGATGTCATCACTCCTGTTTTGCAGATGAGACAACAGATTTCTTCGGGGTTAAGTGACTTGTTTAAGGTCATGGTGGTGGAAACAGAACTGAAGTCCAGATCGTTTTTTTTTTCTTTTTTTTTTTTTGAGACAGTCTCGCTCTGTTGCCCAGGCTGGAGTGCAGTGGCACGATCTCGGCTCACTGCAACCTCCGCCTCCTAGGTTGAAGAGATTCTTCTGCCTCAGCCTCCCAAGTAGCTGGGATTACAGGCACATGCCACCACACCCGGCTAATTTTTGTATTTTTAGTAGAGACAAGGTTTCACCATGTTGGTCAGGCCGGTCTCAAACTCCTGACCTCATGATCCGCCTGCCTCAGCCTCCCAAAGTGCTGGGATTATAGGTGTAAGCCACCGTGCTCGGCCAAGTCCAGATCTTCTAACAAGGGCCGCTGCCCAAATAGCCCTCTGCTGTGGGGTGCATTTTCCTCCATTTCCTCGGTTCTTCCTTCTAATTCATCTTGCCAATGGAAACTAGGCTGATCTTTCCAAAATACTCATTCGTCTTGTCAGAAAACCTGCGGTTATTCTTCCCTGCTACAGAATATACCCAAGGACGCACCTGAAGGCTTGCCATTACCTTGCCCTGTCGTGTACTGGGAGGGTGGAGGTGGGCGAGGGTCTCCTCCCTCCCCAGCCTGGCAGCTCTTGCTTATCCTACCCATCTCACCTCATTCCAAGTCCGATCCAGCCTCCAGGCCCAGTCAGCTCACCTGGAACTGACCTCTAACCTCTTTTGTCATCCATGCCGCCCATTTTTTTCTACTTGGTATTTGTGGCATAGTTACCTTTACATATGTTTGTTTTACAATGATCCTTTCATATTTCTCCAAGTCTAGTGGAATCTTCAACCCCTCGAGGGCAGAGCCAACAGGGTCTATTTCTTTATCTGATCCTACAGCCAACGTAATGGAGGGCTGTGGGTGGGGACTGCGTCTGCCTTGGGGGTAGGTGCCTTTGTTCAGGAGGAGGAAGCTTGAAATGGCGGAGGCTGCACCTGGAGGCCGCACCTGGAGGCCCCAGGAGAGGAGTCAGGTCTTCTCGATCTGCAGATGTTTGAGCCTGGGAATGAAGGAATTGCTGAACTTTCTGCAGGAGCGCCCTCGCCGCGACCAACCTTGCAAACAGGAAAATGAGAAATCCAGGGAAGGCCCAGAGTGACGTAGGGGCCCTGGGACTCGAAGCCTGACCTCCTCACGCCGCGCTTTTTGAGGCCCCCCCGCTTCTCTATTCACCTGTAGTGTGGAGGCGGGAGACCCCCCAAACAATCCCCGATCTGGAGCGCTCCCAATGTCTGCGCGCGCCTGCTGTCACTCTCCGTCTGTGTGCTGAGTTTTCCTACAGCTTCCTGGGCCTCCTATCTGTAAGCTTTTTCTTCTTTTTTTTTCGGTTGTGCTTCAGAGAAACTCACTTTTCACAACTTTCTCCCGGCTCTCCCAGGCCGTCCGAAAGCTCCGGCTTGCTTTCGCCCGGACCCCCGGCTCCCTCGGGGCAGGCGGCTCGGGAGCAGCCCCTTCCCTCCCCTCCCGGCCCCCCGGCCCCGCGCTAATCTCTTCCAGAGCTGGGGGAGGGGCCGGGCGGTCTTCCCGGAGGCGGGGCGCTCCCTGCAGCCCGGCCTGGGCGGGCCCTGGGAACGGGCGGGGAACGGCCTCGCCCCCCGGCCCCGCGCCCCTCGGACCAGAGGAGAGGGGCTGGCCCAGCGCCAGCGTCGGAGCGCCGGCCCCCTCCCCGGGCCGCTCGCAGCCAACCAGGCCCTCCAGCGGGGCCCACGTGACCTGGAGTCCTAGACAAAGAAAATGTTCCCTCCCTCCCCCCCGCCGCCCCCCTCCCCTCCCAGTGGCCCCCTCCGCCCCCAGCCCCATCGCCCCCTTCCCCTCCCCCCAGACGGGCAGCTACTTCCAGAGCTTCAGGGCCGCGGCTCACACCTGAGCGCGACTGCAGAGGGGCTGCACCTGGCCTTATGGGTAGGTTCCTGGACGGAGCCCCGGGGAGACCGGGGGCGGGGAGGCGGCAGGGCCGGTGGGAGGATCTCCGCAGCCCTCCGGGTTTGAAAAGAGTGAAGTATGCCTCCCCGGCCCGCAGCAGCCGCGGCGTCCCGGCCTGGCCCGAGTTCTGGAGATGCTGACTTAGTGCTGGCCCGCCGCCTTCTTGCCCACAAGCCCCAAGGCCCCACTCCTCGAGGGCTCCAGTGGCACCTGGCGCCCTCGGGGGACAGGAAGAGCAGCCGGCCGGGAGCCCGGGCAGTGGTAACTGCAGGCTGGGGCACGCGGAGCTGGTGGCCCAGGAGTTGGGTTGGAAGCACCTTCAGCTGAGCTGGCAGATGGGTGCCTGGCACTTCCCTGGTGACCTGCGTTTCTGGCTGGGGGACCACGCGGTCCTCAGGGCCCTGCCAGCTTGCGGCCTCTTAAGAGGGACAGCTTCCTCTCCTGCGAGTTCCTGGAAGCCTCCGGGCAGGCCGCCAGAAAGAAGTGCTGGGGGGCGGGAGGGCACGGTGCGACCCTGACAGGGGGCCGGCCTGTGACACCAGGGTAGCCCAAGGCCGCATGGGCTTGGGGGCGGTGGCGCCCAGACCTCTGACCTTTGGAATGGGAAGCGCTGCAGGGGGGAGGTGGAGGCGGGACAACTGCCTGAGGAGATGGGACTGGACAGGAGGCAGTAGTCACCGGAGTTCCCGGTGGCTTTCCCAGGCTGGACGGACTCCAGGCCCAGGGGCTTCCGTGAGCCGGCAGGGAGTGGGGAATGGTGTGGTGTCTCTTGAATGCCGCCTGGTTTCTCCGCCCCCCTGGGGGTGAGCAGCCCCCAGCCCAAATGCGAGAGCCTCGAGTTTATCCCTGTTTCTCTTATTGTTTGCCTGGGGAGAAAGGCAGGAGTGCAGGGGGAAAGGGGTGCTTTCCCTACGCCCCAGACAGGCCTATTTTAGTGAGGCCCCTCCCCCACACAGCTCCGGCTGCCCCTTCCCCTTTCGTCAGGCCTCCCGCTGCTAACCCACCCTCTTCTTCCTTCCCCCACCCCACTGCCCCAGTCCTGATGGAGGCCCCTTCCTCCTCCGCCAGCCCTTACCGGGCTGGGTGCGTGTTCTGCACCAAGTGGGCTGGGGATGCTGAACAGCTCGCAGCGCGGCATCTGACAAGCTGGGGGAAGTTGTGGGGGAAGAAGAATGTTCAGGAACTCACTGTGAAGGGGCTGAGAGACAAAGGGGCCGTGGGGGAGTGCTGAGGGTGGTGTCAGGCACGACTCCTAGACCTGGGGAGCCAGGGGAGGAGCCCAGCCCACCTGCTGCTGCCGCTGCCAGGAACTGATAGCGGGTCCTTTCCCCTTCCCGCCCACTGCTACCTGCACACCTTGTACTGGCTCAGGGGCCTCGCCACGCCTGGAAACAGGGTCTTTGGATCATCCAAGGCATCACCCTAGGCCAGCCACCCATGCCTGAAGCTTGAGAAGGCGTGGTGGGCGAGGAGCAGCGGCGAGGTGTGGGCTCCTCTTGGAGGGTAACTGACGCAGCTGAGGATCCCAGGAAGGGAGGCACCCTCCCCCATAGCGGGGTCCACACTTCAGTGCACTTTCTCGTAGGGGAGGAGGCGATGGCTAATTGATAGTAGGAAGGGGAGGGCAGAGTTCTGGCCAGGTGAGAGTGGGACTAGGGAGCGATGAGCAATTACTCCACATTCTTCCACCCCCGCAGTCCGATCCCTGAGCTCATTCCGCCATCCATGAGCTCATTTTCCCAGCTGTTTGGGGGTTGGGGGCAAAGGATGCATTATCCTGTTTTAGAATTTGTTGAGTCAGAGGAAGAACTAGGACTTAACATCTTCAGTGTTATCAGAATCGCCATAAGAAACAAATTGGTTTGTGGCTTGGAGGCAAAGACTTGAAGACTCAGTGAAATTAAATGAATCTATAAGACAATACATTGGACCACTGAGCTTCAAACAAAGGTTCTTAACCTGGGACCCTTGGATCTGGGGGGTCCATTGACAGGCTTTGGGAGAGTCCTGGGAATCATTGGTCCATATATACACCAGATTTTTAAACAGGTCAGAAAAGCTTTCCAGAAATCCTTCCGTTCAGGTGCCTTTTTATGTTGGAGCAACTCCTTCCAGAAAGGACTGCTCCAAAGTCAGCTGCTGGTTGTGAGGCTCCGACAGGAATGTAGAAGCTGCAACTTCAGATTAGAGCTCTTCTTCGTACTCCAGGTTGCTTGCTCATCCTCTTTACCCTTGAGGATGGGTTTGCATTCGCAGCTCTAGGCCTATGGGGGAGCTCTTTTGAAAGGCATGTAGAAAATGGGGTTTTCTCCCCTCTAAATCTGGTATGGTGGAAATGGGTGCGGAGCCTTGAAGTCAGAGGCCGTGTTTCCTAGATTCAGTAAAAAGCTAATGGTTCTCAGAGCTAAGTATCAAGGATTTCATTCTCCTTTGTAGGGATCCTGGAGCGGGTTGTGAGAAGGAATGGGCGCGTGGATCGTAGCCTGAAAGACGAGTGTGATACGGTGAAAGGATGGAGGCTGTGCAATGGGAGAATAACTGGGGTTTGGCTTATTAATTTGTTGGTGGGATGGCAGAGAGCACGCCTGGTCTATAGTGCCTGCTCAGTAAATAACTGAATGAATACATGTATTTGTGGATCTGAAGGGTGCACATAGAAGGGGTCGAATCTGGTAACAATACACACTGGGTGTGATCCATAAGAACTCCAGCATGGCGTCTGAGCATGGGAACAGACAGGCTCTTGGGGAGCTTCCTATGGTGTTTGAGCATGTGCTCGGGGGAGATGGGCTCTTTAAACCCAGAGCAGTGATTTCATCGTCAGCAGACATCACAAAACTAGAATTGTGGCCTGGAAACCAGGAATAGGAGGGATTGATTGCCCAGGGAAATTGTGGAGAAGAAGAGAGGGTCCCCCTTGCTTTTTAAATTTTTGGTGACAGGGTCTTGCTATGTTGCCCAGGCTGGTCTTGAACTTCTGGGCTCAAGTGATCCTCCCTGCTCAGTAACTGGGATTACAGGCACATGCCTGGCTGAAGATCCTAGTCTTGATTAAGAAGATAGGAGAGGGTGGAACCAATATCTGTGTCTAAACAGTAGTGCCTGATTAATATTTGGATAGAATTAACATTTCCATAGGCGGGGGGAGGGGGGAGGGATAGCATTAGGAGATATACCTAATGCTAAATGACGAGTTAATGGGTGCAGCACACCAACATGGCACATGTATACATATGTAACAAACTTGCACGTTGTGTACATGTACCCTAAAACTTAAAGTATGATAATAAAATCAAAAAAAAATTTCCATAGGCTAGACACAGTGGCTCATGCCTGTAATCCCAGCACTTTGGGAGGCTAAGGCAGGCAAATCACCTGAGGTCAGGAGTTAGAGACCAGCCTGGTCAATATGGTGAAACCCTATCTCTACTAAAAATACAAAAATTAGCTGGGTGTGGTGGCACATGCCTGTAATCCCAGCCACTCGGGAGGCTGAGACAGGAGAATCACTTGAATCCGGGAGGCGGAGGTTGCAGTGAGCCGAGATTGTGCCACTGCACTCCAGCCTGGGTGAAAGAGTAACTCTGTCTCAAAAAAAAAAAAAAAAAATTAACATTTCCGTATCATAGGGTAGGCAACTGATATGCTGATGAAATTGAGGAAGATTAGATTTGGGAGGAAGGTTTCCTAAAAGGTGGAAAAGAAGGCTGGAATTGCGTGATTTGAGTTCACCTCTCTACTTCAAGTCTTTCCATTTTTCACGGCAAGGCAGCTGGTTGGCTCCCTCCAGCCCTTGACCTTCTGTCACTGTCCTGGGTTTTGACAAACATAGTCCCCTTGAGTGTCAGTTGGCCTTGCTAATTCCTGGAGTGGTCAAGGTGACTTTTTGTTTTTTTGTTTCCCCAGGCTGAGAAGAAAGCCAAGGTCATTGCAGGAATGAATGCTGTGGAAGAAAACCAGGGGCCCGGGGAGTCTCAGAAGGTGGAGGAGGCCAGCCCTCCTGCTGTACAGCAGCCCACTGACCCTGCATCCCCCACTGTGGCTACCACACCTGAGCCTGTGGGGTCCGATGCTGGGGACAAGAATGCCACCAAAGCAGGCGATGACGAGCCAGAGTACGAGGTGAGCGGCTTCTTCACCAGCTGTGGCCAGCTCTTTCCGGGGGCCTTCCACTGCCAGCTCCTCCCGTCCTGCTCTCCTCTCTCCATCTCCCACGGGCCGCTCGCTCTCTCCACCTGACCCCGGGCCTCTTCGTCTCCCCGATTTTGCTCTGTCTTGCCTCATTCAGATGGAGCTCCCTCCTGGCTGTCCTGCTCCCCAGATGCCCAGGGCTGGGGTTGCCATGGGGGGATCAGGGTGGCAGGGCCTCGTGACCACTGTGTAATGATTTCTGCTCCTTGGGGCTCCAGGACGGCCGGGGCTTTGGCATTGGGGAGCTGGTGTGGGGGAAACTGCGGGGCTTCTCCTGGTGGCCAGGCCGCATTGTGTCTTGGTGGATGACGGGCCGGAGCCGAGCAGCTGAAGGCACCCGCTGGGTCATGTGGTTCGGAGACGGCAAATTCTCAGTGGTGAGTTGTGGGGTTTGGCAGTAGCCTGGGGTGGGGGAAGGTTCTTGATCCCAGGGCCTGTGGTTTTGGCTGGGGGCAGTCTGGAATTGGGGTGATGGAAGTGGGTTCTGCTCACCCCTACTCTGCCTGTGGTGGGTGGAAGAAGCTGTAGGGATAATTAGGTTACACCTGTGGCTGAGGGAGCTAGGATGCTGGTCCAGTTTTAGCCTTCCAGGAACCTATTCACTAGAATTCCTTTCCACCTGCACTCAGGTACTTCCCTACTCTTGGTCTGGACTCCTCTTTGCATCGGGTAATTATTTATCACTGCATCTGGTCCCCTCCAGGGCTGAGACTGACTCTCAAGGCTCCCAGCCCCTGCCAGTTGCGAGGCACGGGGTGGGTGCTTGCAAGTGTAAGCCGTAGCAAACAAGGCTTGGCTTGTCCCCCCAGGTGTGTGTTGAGAAGCTGATGCCGCTGAGCTCGTTTTGCAGTGCGTTCCACCAGGCCACGTACAACAAGCAGCCCATGTACCGCAAAGCCATCTACGAGGTCCTGCAGGTGAGTATCCCTGCTGGGAGCTTGGAGGAGGAGCCTAGAGCACTAGGAGGCCTGGAAGTTGGAGTGCAGGTCGGGCTTGAGGCAGAATGGAGGCCCAGGAGGCAGCGACTCCTTTCTCCCCACCTTGCTCGCCCCTTTGTATGCACATCCTCCTCCTCCTCAGCTGTTCCTCCCCGTCTTGCCTGTGCCACCCTCACTACTCAGAGTCTGGCCTTGAGCCTGACCCATCTGCCTTCCAGCCTGTCCTGACAACCCCAACCCTGGCGTGTCACCCTCCAGGTGGCCAGCAGCCGCGCGGGGAAGCTGTTCCCAGTGTGCCACGACAGCGATGAGAGTGACACTGCCAAGGCCGTGGAGGTGCAGAACAAGCCCATGATTGAATGGGCCCTGGGGGGCTTCCAGCCCTCTGGCCCTAAGGGCCTGGAGCCACCAGAAGGTAAATGAGGGCACCCAGCCTTCTGGGACCCCTGCCCGCCAGGCAGATCCACACCAGGGCTGGGAAAGCCATGCTTAGGGAGGGCTGCCGAGGCCTCCACAGAGGGGCCCAGTGGGAATGGCCCGGGTCTCTCTTGCGCTGGGGTCAGGACTTGAATGACCTGCTCTCTGTTGGCTGGCTAGAACCATAGAGTTGGGAGGTGGGAACAAGTTGGAGACCAGGCAGCACCCCACTGTAAGGAGGGTGGGGGAGGGGGCTGGGGTTTCCTGTCAGCCTGTAACTGACCTTGGCACCTGCTTTCCTGCTCCAGAAGAGAAGAATCCCTACAAAGAAGTGTACACGGACATGTGGGTAGAACCTGAGGCAGCTGCCTACGCACCACCTCCACCAGCCAAAAAGCCCCGGAAGAGCACAGCGGAGAAGCCCAAGGTCAAGGAGATTATTGATGAGCGCACAAGAGGTAGTTGGCCTGCTTCTGGAGAGGGTGGCACCAGGAGGCCTGCATCCGAGGAGCAGGCGCGGCCTCCTCTGACGCCGGCTCTCCTCCCCTTGCAGAGCGGCTGGTGTACGAGGTGCGGCAGAAGTGCCGGAACATTGAGGGTGAGTTTGTTGCCTGGGAACTCTGGCACTCCTAGTGTGGCATGGGGCAGAGTAGCATAGGCACTTAGGTTTGAATGACATGGGACCAGGGGCCACGTCCTGCGTGTCACACCACCTCCACCGTGCTTCGTGCACCATCTGTCTTCCTAGTGCCATGATTCTGCTCTCCTGTCAGTGGCGTGGGCTGGTGTTCAGGGTGTGGGACTCCCCAGTGGCCACAGAAGGGCAGCCCCTCTTGGGTGTGACTGAACTCACCTACAGGTCCCCCTTCAGCCTTTCACCTTTGCTCACCTCTCTCATCCTGGGGCTGTCTCCCTCAGCCTGGTGCTGGTGGATCTGGCTCAGAACCCTCAGCCTGGGAGGGTTGGGGCAGGGGTCAGGACTTGAGGATTACCCCGGGAATCCCTCCCGAGTAACCTGGAGCCAGGGCTGCTTCTCATGAGCAGGTTTCTGTCCTCCTGTCACTCCGTCCCTGTTTGTGGATGGTGGCATTGGTGCTCTGAGATGATGGTGTTCTGAGACTGGGGTCACAGTGCCTCCCTTTTCCGTGGGGCACCCTGGACTCTTTTCTGGCTGCCGCTCCGGCACACCCCTTTTTTTGTGGCTGGTCTGGTGCTGGGCTCCAGCCTGGGGAGGGAGAGGCCCTTCGGTGGTACTCACCCCATCCCCTCGCTCTGCTTTCCAGACATCTGCATCTCCTGTGGGAGCCTCAATGTCACCCTGGAACACCCCCTCTTTGTTGGAGGAATGTGCCAAAACTGCAAGGTAGGAGCACACCCACCCAGGAGAGGTGCCATTGAGGCCAGCCCTTTGGCCCTCTGGCTGACTGTGTCCACCGCTTCTGGGCATGTACGGGGTGACACCCAGTGTGCGTGTGATGTAGACTTCAGAGCTTCCTCTGGAAGCAGAGTCCTGATGACATGGGCCCTTGGGTTTCAAGCTTTTGACTTACTCTTGTTTTTCTCCTCTGAAAGATTCTTTACCTCTCTCAAGCCCCATTTTAGTCCCCAGATGTGGGGATGGGAGCAGAGCAGTGGGGACAAGCTCAGGCAGAGTGTAGCAGGGTTGCCGTGCCCTCGGGAGCCCAGGAGAAAAACCCAGGGCTGCAGGAAGGCCCAAGGTGGTGGTGCAGCCCCCTCCCTGGCCTTGTTCTCAGGCTGCTCTTTGGTTCTGTCCACGGCAGTGCATGGGCAGATGAGGTTTCCCCTTCCCAGATCTGCAGCTGGGGCCTGACCTTGGCTAAGGCGGTGGCGGGGTCATGTCTTCAGGGCTGAGTCAGGCTCTGTGAGGCTGGGTGCAGAGCCTCCCTTCGTCCTGGCCGTCCTGGGACCCATCCTGGTGGTTTCTGACCCTTCCCGCTGCTGTCTAGAACTGCTTTCTGGAGTGCGCGTACCAGTACGACGACGACGGCTACCAGTCCTACTGCACCATCTGTTGCGGGGGCCGTGAGGTGCTCATGTGCGGAAACAACAACTGCTGCAGGTGAGGCTGTTGTGGCCTCCAGTGGCCTCCTTGGCTGGGCCCCAGGCTCCCGCCGCCCACCCACCTTCCCTCCTCTCACTTCCCCACAGACCCCCCACCCCCTAGCCATGCTCCAGACCCGGTCTTTCCTTTCCAAGTAGCACACCTTGGCCTCCCTGGACCGGGGCTGAGAGTCCCCTCTGCTCACTGGGTTTCCTTCCAGGTGCTTTTGCGTGGAGTGTGTGGACCTCTTGGTGGGGCCGGGGGCTGCCCAGGCAGCCATTAAGGAAGACCCCTGGAACTGCTACATGTGCGGGCACAAGGGTACCTATGGGCTGCTGCGGCGGCGAGAAGACTGGCCCTCCCGGCTCCAGATGTTCTTCGCTAATAACCACGACCAGGAATTTGTGAGTGCTGGGCCTGGGGTGCGGTCTCAAGCTCCCTTGGCTGAACCTTGGTTGTGGGGCCTGAGCTGCCCACGGGGTGTGTGGGTCTAGGAGCCTGGCTGGAGGGCCAGCGCTGGGTGGGAGCTTGGGACACCACTGGGCGTGCATCTGACCTGTTGTGCTCACTGCTTAGGACCCTCCAAAGGTTTACCCACCTGTCCCAGCTGAGAAGAGGAAGCCCATCCGGGTGCTGTCTCTCTTTGATGGAATTGCTACAGGTGAGGGGTGCTGGCCCAAGAGGTGCTGGCCGCCTTGTCCCAGGATGGGGGAGCCAGGTGTGTGGGCAACTCTGGCAAAACGAAATGATCGTTAGCTTCATAGCTGTTAAAATATTATCCCAAAGGGGAAGCTTGTGTGTGAAGTGAAAACGTATGCAGTCCATGGACTTAGATTTGACCAGAAATGAAAAAGTAAAATAGGTGGTGAAGCAGCCTGTCTGCTGGGCACTTCCTTGGTGAAGAAGATTCAGCCGCAGAGGCCGAGTGATCGTTAGTCAGATTCACAGAGATTTCACAGAGCCTCAAAGGACAGACTCAGCAAGACAGAAGCATACACAGCACAGTTCTGTTGTGTTTTGATTATACACAAGATAGTCTAAAGAAGGCTTATTTAAATCACCCATTATCCTTTTATTAATATTTTGGCATATGTCCTTTTCAGATTTTTTTTCTGTGCATTTGTGTTTATATAACCATACATCCATAGATAGATAAATTAAGTGGGTAGTGAATACACACGGTTTTGTAACTTGCCTTGCATTTATTATATTATGATTGCTTTTTCATGTCAAGCAATATAAAGCTACATTTTTCCTGCCTCCGGTTCAACATTCTCTGCCTCACTTCTCCAATACCAGGACTACAGGCACCCACCACCACCCACTAATTTTGTATTTTATGTTGGCCAGGCTGGTCTCGATCTCTTGACCTTGTGATCCGCTCACCTCGGCCTCCCAAAGTGCTGGGATTACAGGCATGAGCCACCGCACCTGGCCAAAGCTACATTCTTTATTTGTAAGTGTTGCGTAAGGTTCCATTGAGTCAAAATGCCGTAATTTATTTAACGAACCCCTATTAGGTCATTTACTATTTTTTTATTATTATTATAAGTAGTGCTGTGACAAGCATCCTGGTAGAATATCTTTATATACTTGAACCATTCCCTCCTTAGGAAAACCTTTAGGAGATGCTGGGTCACCCTGTAGGCATTGTTTGCTTCATGCGACTCTGGACACTGCAGAAAGCGTCCTAGGAGATTGTGAAGACACATCCACCCCTCTGCCCTACCCCCGCCCCCCCCCCCGCCCCCGCCCCCGCCCCGGCCAAGGCTTCCCGGCTTTTAAGAAAGGGATAGCTCTTCTTAGAATTCATGTCTTTGGCCAGAGGGAGATAGGCAGTCTCAACCCAGGGACCCTGGTTAGAGGGTGAGGCGGAGGGGATGGCTTCCCTGGCCAGATGTTTGTCTTCTGTTCTCAGCTCCATGCTGCTCTTCTGTAAACCTAGAGAAGTTCATTTACAGCTTTTTGTATCCCAGACTGGAACCTCGAGGCCTTCTTAAATCATGTCACACCCCAGGAGGTTGTAAAAGCTCCTTGGCTGGGGGACATGTTGGGAGCAGCAGAAACAGTGCCGTACCCTGTTTCTCCCGAGACCCTCTCAGGATCTGCTCTGATTGTTTCCTTGCCTCAGTTCGGCTAGCATTTCTGGAGGGGGAGGGATCGTGGTAAGGAAATCAGTGTGGTTAGCTTGGGGGAAGCACAATGAAGGAGGCCTCCTCTGTCTGGAAGAGCCTTTGCAATCCACGAGAGGGCTGAGTGAGGGATGGAAACTGCTCTGATGGGGAGGCAAGGGATGCACAGAGCTGGGGACTCACAGCGGAGGGGGCGGTGATTCCAGGGGGCTACTGGTGGGGCAGGGCACTTACGAAATCTTTGTGGAGCAGGGAACATTCAGGTTGAGTCTCAAAGGGTGGGGCAGAATTGTAGTAGGAGTTGATAAGAGGGTATGGAAGGACCAAGCTGTAGACGGACAACAACAAAGAAAAGGCCCCCAAAAAGTCAGCTGCGATTCTTCCTGGATCCTGGAACCATGTACTCTCCGGTCAGTTTTCTGCAGCTTTGACTGCCTTCCAGATAGGCCAAACGAGGCATGAGACAGAGCCTCGATGTCCTTACTATGGATACTCCAGTTGGATCCAGAAAGGATTTAAGGCGTCTTCAGGGAAAAGATAGGACTTGGGCCTACAGCTGACCCCATGGGTCCTGTTGGCCAGCAGGCTCACCTGCCAAGACCAGGGTGCCAGGGAGATGGCTCCAAGTAACGGTGCTGTCTGCTGGCTGGTGCAGGGCTCCTGGTGCTGAAGGACTTGGGCATTCAGGTGGACCGCTACATTGCCTCGGAGGTGTGTGAGGACTCCATCACGGTGGGCATGGTGCGGCACCAGGGGAAGATCATGTACGTCGGGGACGTCCGCAGCGTCACACAGAAGCATGTATGTCCATGCTGTGGGGCGCAGCCCGTCTTCCCCTCCCTGCACACTCAGCACCTGGAGGCAGCCCTTGCCTCCTTTCATTTTGTTCATTTGCCCTCTTTCTCTTCACCCTTTGCCCCAGCCTCTTTTTCTCCTTATCTTCCATTTGTCCTCTGTCTTGAGAGGGTAAAGGGCAAATTGAAATGGGAATTTGGGCTAGGCATGGTGGCTCATGCCTATAATGCCAGCACTTTGGGAGGCCAAGGTAGGAGAATCTCTTGAGGCCAGGAGTTTAAGACTAGCTTGGGCAACATAGTGCCTACTTGAGCTCTGGCTACTCCCTGGGCTGGTTTCTGGGCCGTTTCTGGTAGAGCTCTTTGGATTAGAGAGAGGTTCCTGTCCTCCCAGTACTTTTGGCAAATAGCTTTATCAGCTTCCATATCTGGGAGGCTCGGGCAGGGTATTCCCTTAAGCATGACTGCAGGCCCTCTGGAGTCCTGAAGGGCAATTGGAGGACATTCACATGGCCCAGACACCCTACCTAAGACACTCAGCATGCCAGGTACCTTCAGACTCAGCTGTCCACTTGGGTCGCCTTCCCATTGGGCGGCTGTGTTGCCTGCCTGGGTGATACTAGTTTTCCCACTGGCCTGAGAAATGATCCACCTTGGTCCCCTTCTTGTTTAGGACTTGTCCGTGGTTGCAGCTAGGGTCGTGAGCCTGCAGAGCAGCTGGGTCTCCTCTCTTTCGTGTCAAAAGACTTCTTTGCCAAGTTCACAGATAATTTCTCTTTCTTCCTGTCTGCCTCTGTCCCTGGACAGCAGGCCCATCACGTTGCCTTTATCCTCCCAGATACAGGAGTGGGGCCCATTCGATCTGGTGATTGGGGGCAGTCCCTGCAATGACCTCTCCATCGTCAACCCTGCTCGCAAGGGCCTCTACGGTAGGTACCATCCTGTCCCCCCCCACCTTCTCAGCTGGTGCTTCCGCACGTAGGCTTCCTCCTTGGACATTTCTGCCCTGGGACAGCTATTCCCGATGACCCTGTCTTCCCGTGCCCTCCCCGTGCCCGAGCCACACCACTGTCCTATGCAGACAGCCCCAGCTGATGGCTTTCTCTTCCGACCTCTCAGAGGGCACTGGCCGGCTCTTCTTTGAGTTCTACCGCCTCCTGCATGATGCGCGGCCCAAGGAGGGAGATGATCGCCCCTTCTTCTGGCTCTTTGAGAATGTGGTGGCCATGGGCGTTAGTGACAAGAGGGACATCTCGCGATTTCTCGAGGTATAGCCAGCAACCTTGGTTTGGCCAGCTCACTAATGGCTTCTACCTTGGACTGCTGCTTCATCCTGTCTCATCTGCATTGTGGAGCTGGGGACTGGTGACTTCTGCTTTGCAAGGGGCCTGTTTGGGAAGCCCCAGGCTTCCCGGATAGAAAGGGAGGAAGCAGGGTTAGAGGCCTACCTCGGAAAGAACCAGTGGTCTCTACTCTAAGAGGTGGCATTGTGGGTGTGGACCTCCGGGGTTGAAGGACCTGTCACTCAGTCAGGTGGGGTGCCAGACTCCTGGGGCTGGGCATTCTGTATGGTGTTTGTTACACACCGGGACCTTTGAGAGGACAAAATCAGTTTTCCCTGAGCAAGAAGGGCCTATCCTCACTCCCTGGTACCATGACAGGCACCTGAGGAGAAGAAAACAGGACTTAGCTCAGTTTTCATTCCTTATCATGTGAGTCCCCGTTTAACCCTGAGCCAAGTCTGAGCCGCACGCAGAGGGCTTCTGCTGCCAGAGGCATACTTGGAGTGGCCCTTCTGGGAGCTCGAGCCCACCCATGCTCCTGAGTCTTGGGGTGGGTCACACTGTGAGCTGGTGTTCTGACTGTAAGTGTGAGCAGGCATCTATTTGAGTTCTAATCAGGGCTTATGGTAAACACACCCATACTCGCTGGAGCCTGGGCTCTCCCCGCCTCTGGGTAGTTTAGAGCAGCACTGTGCAATATGGTAGCCACCAGCCACATGCCGCTGTTTACATTAACATTAACCATTCAGCTCCTCAATCACATTGGCCTCATTTTAGGTACAAAATAGCCACCTGTGCTAGTGGGCTAGTGGCCACTGAATTGAACAGTGTAGAGGACATCCCACCATCGCAGAAGTTCATTTGGACAATGCTGATCTAGAACGTTCCAGTGACAGCTTGTGGAATGTGGCTAGGTGTAATTCCAGCTTCTCCTGGAGGCTGCAGGCTAGCCCAGTGTGTGGCTCCTGAGAGAGAAGTAAGAGGCTTTGAGGCTTTAAGGCTCGACCCCAGCAGCATGCCGGCGCTGTTTCATGCTCCTCCTTGGCTCATCTTCAAACCATCTCCTGTTTTGTAGTCCAACCCTGTGATGATTGATGCCAAAGAAGTGTCAGCTGCACACAGGGCCCGCTACTTCTGGGGTAACCTTCCCGGTATGAACAGGTTGGTGAAAGCTCTCGGGCCTGGGGAGCTGTGGGCTGGGACTGCAGGTGGGATGGCCCACGGTGGGGAAGCCCCTGAGCCGGGCCCTCTCTGGCCGGCCTCTGCTGAATGACTAGCTGCTCTGCCATGTTCCTTATTTCCTTTTCCTTGAGGAGGAAGAGGAGTCAGGGTATAGAAAATACTCGTCTGAAACCAACAACTAGTGGTCTTAAAGCAGGACCTTTAAAAGTACTCTCTTTCTACCAAAGAAGAGTCATGTGCTGCCGAGTTAGGTAGTTGGTTTTCTGACATTGGTGATGTGTCCCGAGCCCTCTGGTTCTTAGATTCTCCTGAGGCAAAACCATGGGGCATGGCTTTGGGGCTGGGAAGGGGAGTCGTGGCCACAGCCTATTCCAGGAGAGGGAATCTTGCGGCGGCTGCATGCAAGTTCAGGGTTCTGCTTAACTTAATTTTACTAATCACACACTTCGTTGGCTTCAGGTCCTTTTTTGGAGAGATTTTCTTCAGTTAGGTTACACAGATAAAGATTTTAATATCTAGGAATGAAGAAAATTCATTTCATCAGGTATAAAACTGGCATTATAAAAAGGCTTTTTAGGCGAAATAAATTGTCCAGAGTTGGCAATTCAAAAGCACGCTGAGAGCCGCTCAGTCCCTGTCCATTGTGGAGGGAAGCATTTTCCAGAGTGTTCTGAGTCATGGGTGTTAAACCTCCACGGTGTGCTGCTTGGTATACTTGGTATAACTAGGAGACATCATTTCACTTGGCCTCGGTCAAATAGTCTCCCTCCTTGCTATTCCCATGAGGTTGTAGGACCTTCCCCATCTCATACGTGTTTGGTAGAGTTGCTATCGAGGGCTTGTTGAGGGGAAGGAGATGGGGCATTGGGGCAGCTGGCCTAAAACTGTCCCCCGAGATACATGTGTATATTGGGAAATGGATGGGCTAATGAGGTCCAGTATTTTCATGGAAACACTCAGTGTCTCCTGACAGACCTTGGTCCTATGGGATTTCTCGCCTGCTTCTTTCAACTCTAAAATACTAAACTCTGAGCTTCTAGGAGGAGCAGAGGTCCTGCATGCAGGGCCGAGTGGGCAGTGCACGCATAAAGAGTCGGGGGTATCTGTCGAGCACCTGATTTGACCGCAGGCCCCCTGGTTCCCACACTGAGATCCTGGAGCCAGTGCTCAGGGAAGCCTTCCTTAAATATCCTGACATGTCAGAAAAGGTCAGCGTTGAAGGGGACAGCCAGTCAGTTATGTGGCCTGCACCCTGAGAAGTGACATATTTAATGTCACAGAATTTTTGGTCTTCAGGGAACTGCAGAATTTGTCTTTTTTTTTTTTTTTTTTTTTTGGAGACAGAGTCTTGCTCTGTCGCCCAGGCTGGAGTGCAGTGGCGCGATTCTGGCTCACTGCAGCCTCCGCCTCCCAGGTTCAAGCGATTCTCCTGCCTCAGCCTCCCGAGTAGCTGGGATTACAGGCACCTGCCACCATGCCTGGCTAATTTTTATATTATTAGTAGAGATGGGGTTTCACCATGTTGATCAGGATGGACTCAAACTCCTGACCTCAGGTGACCCGCCTGCCTTGCCCTTCCAAAGGGCTGGGATTACAGGTATGAGCTACTGCGCCTGGCCCAGAATTTAGTCTTTTAAAACAGTACATTTAAGGTTTGTGGTTTGATTAATTTCATCCAGTGGACACACCCATGTAACAATCACCACAAATCAAGATACAGAACATTGTCACCCCCAAAGCTTGCTTTGCAGTGGGACGCTTAAAGCTCGGTGTATTTTAGACTAACTGATGTAAAGATAGCTGTGCTTTTTTTTCTTTTTCTGCTAGGTGTTATCTGCCTGTTCATAATTTGAGACCACTTTTGAATTTACCTTTAAGGATTAACGCTTGGTGGATTTGTGTCTTTGCATGGCTGCAGTGTGTGTTCGTGTGTTTGCGGGGAGTTTGAAGAGAGTTATGACGTGTGTGCGTGATTTGGGGAAGGGGGCTCTTACCCTGTGAATAAGTGGCTGCTGGGGGAGGGAGGGGAGTCATGCAGCTGGGGCCCTTCCGGCTGTTATCCAGGTTTCTGTTGTTACAGTCTCTCTTCTGCCTCCTAGGCCGTTGGCATCCACTGTGAATGATAAGCTGGAGCTGCAGGAGTGTCTGGAGCATGGCAGGATAGCCAAGGTCAGCTCCAGTGTCTAGAACCTCTGCTGGGGGGCAGGGAGAAGGAAGGGCAGGATGAGGTGGAGCGGTGGCCAGGGCCTTGTCCCGCCTGCTTCTCCAGCTAGTGTGGAGAATGCAATTTAGGAGACGGTGCAGGGTCATGCAGCACGGCAGCCAGAGGAGGGCCCAGGGCTGCTGACCTTCACCCCTTCCTCCCTGGTGAGTGTCGCCCACCACCCCCTGGTAAACACTGAGGAGTCTTTACCAAGACCTGGTTGTGCTGTGGCTTTTTTTTCGTTTTTAAATTTTTTGGCCAAAACCTGTTACAAAAGCCTTCAAAGCAAAGCAGCCTCCTGTGATGTGGAAGCTCCATTTCTCTCTGGAGCTGGAATCTCCTGGAGTGACTACCTGGGGCACTGGGTTCTCTGTCAGCAGGTTCCAGCATTCAGAACCACTGGCAGCTCCGAGGGCATCTTTGAGCCCCTCAGTAACTTGGCATCCTTTAGCCTACAAGTTACTCCGTCTCTGAAAGAACTAATTCTTTGGAAGACTTGGAAAGTATAGTGGCTACAGCTTCTACTTCTAAAGTCTGTGGCTAGGCTGGGTGTGATGGCTCACGCCTGTAATCCCAATACTTTGGGAGGCCGAGGCAGGCGGATCACCTGAGGTCAGGAGTTTGAGAGCAGCCTGGCCGACACGGTGAAACCGTGTCTGACTAAAAATACAAAAATTAGCCGGGCAAGGTGGCGGGCGCCTGTAGTCCCAGCTACTCGGGAATCTGAGGCATGAGAATCGCTTGAACCCGGGAGGTGGAGGTTACAGTGAGCTGAGATTGCACCACTGCAGTCCAGCCTGGGTGACAGAGCGAGACTCCATCTCAAAAAAAAAAAAAAGTCTGTGGCTAGATGGATCTAAGATTGGCCAGGTGACCTCCAAGCAGGAAGAAAAGTGGGGCTGTGAGGTCTGTGGAGGCTCCTGCCCTGCGAACTCTGCTCACTCAGAGCCATACCCAGCCCCCTGGGTGGACCAGGCTCTATCAGGGTTTGGCGAGTACCTGGCATACTTGGTAGACGCATGGCCAGTGTTGGCTGGTAAACGAATTCGTGCTTATTCCTCTTTTCTCCTCTTCATCTAGTTCAGCAAAGTGAGGACCATTACTACGAGGTCAAACTCCATAAAGCAGGGCAAAGACCAGCATTTTCCCGTCTTCATGAATGAGAAAGAGGACATCTTATGGTGCACTGAAATGGAAAGGTACCCGGGTTGTGCTGGCATCCGGCTGCAGTGTGGCTGTTCTGATTGCTGTGCTTGCTTGGGGGTCCTCTGCCTTTCCCACCTGGCTTGTTTTCCACAAACGTCCTGGGAACAGTGGGTTTTATCAAGCATTTCCCAACATGGCAGACTCCTGACGTGGACTCCTGACAGGCCAGGCTCCTGTGTATTTTAAGGCTGGTCCCAAGTAAGAGGAGTCTAGGGGCCAAGGAGCAGTGGCTCATGCCTATAATCCCAGCACTTTGGGAGGCCGAGGCGGGCAGATCACCTGAGGTCAGGAGTTCGAGATCAGCCTGGCCAACATGGCGAAACCCCGTCTCTACTAAAAATACAAAAATTAGCCAGGTGTGGTGGCAGGTGCCTGTAGTCCCAGCTACTCAGGAGGCTGAGACAGGAGAATTGCTTGAACCTGGGAGGTGGAGGTTGCAGTGAGCTGAGATCGCGCCACTGTGCTCCAGCCTGGGCAACAGACAGACTCTATCTCAAAGGAAAAAAAAAAAAAAAAAAAGAGGAGTCTAGGAAATCCCCTGCTGCCTTGTCTCCCAGAGACCCTCCTGATCCCCAAGGAACTGCTGTAGTGACAAGACCTTCCTTAACTTGTGGTGCCCATTTTGTAGGTCTTTTGTAAACCAAGCCAGCATAGGGCCAGGCAGACCTCGCAGCCTCAACACCCTGATTTGATGCAAACGGGACTTTCGGGGCTGGATGACCTTCTTGTTCTCTGAGTGTAACTAGGATTTAGCCAGACAAAGAGACCATTTACACAAACAACCAGAGCAAACAGGAAATCCTTCAGCTTCTGAAGTCAGGCAGGAGTTCGGCTCCTTTTTCACCTTCCCTGCTCTTGGTGGGGAGGATGCTAGGGCTGTGTGTTTGTTACATGCAGACTCGAGGTGTACGTTGCCGAGCTAACCCTGCAGGAGAGGAGAACTAGAGAGTGTGTCCTGGAGGTATTTCTGAGGGATTGTTCAAAATTACTCTTATTTCTGCCGGGTTGTGAAACTCTAGGCAGTGATGACCTTACTACCATTAAGGCCACAGAAACCAGCACAGTGCCTGGCACATGGTTGGTGATCTGAGTGCTGGGTTGTTTATAAAGGACAGAAGATTCGGCAGAACTAAGCAGGCGTCGGGAGTTGGGTGCGAGTGCCCCTGTCCCTGCACTTTGGGCGGCTGCTGGTCCTCTGGGTCCTGCTGTGTGGTTAGATGGCTTCCGGGCAGCCTGGTCCGGCCAGCACTCACCCTGCCCTCTCTGCCTTTTCTCCCCCAGGGTATTTGGTTTCCCAGTCCACTATACTGACGTCTCCAACATGAGCCGCTTGGCGAGGCAGAGACTGCTGGGCCGGTCATGGAGCGTGCCAGTCATCCGCCACCTCTTCGC
This sequence comes from Hylobates moloch, assembly GCF_009828535.3. Taxonomy (NCBI): domain Eukaryota; kingdom Metazoa; phylum Chordata; class Mammalia; order Primates; family Hylobatidae; genus Hylobates; species Hylobates moloch. The sequence continues at coordinate 24,927,085 of NW_026652288.1, read as the reverse complement.
TCCGCTGAAGGAGTATTTTGCGTGTGTGTAAGGGACATGGGGGCAAACTGAGGTAGCGACACAAAGTTAAACAAACAAACAAAAAACACAAAACATAATAAAACACCAAGAACGTGAGGATGGAGAGAAGTATCAGCACCCAGAAGAGAAAAATGAATTTAAAACAAAAACCACAGAGGCGGAAATACCGGAGGGCTTTGCCTTGCGAAAAGGGTTGGACATCATCTCCTGATTTTTCAATGTTATTCTTCAGTCCTATTTAAAAACAAAACCAAGCTCCCTCCCCTTCCTCCCCCTCCCCTTTTTTTTTCGGTCAGACCTTTTATTTTCTACTCTTTTCAGAGGGGTTTTCTGTTTGTTTGGGTTTTGTTTCTTGCTGTGACTGAAACAAGAAGGTTATTGCAGCAAAAATCAGTAACAAAAAATAGTAACAATACCTTGCAGAGGAAAGGTGGGAGAGAGGAAAAAAGGAAATTCTATAGAAATCTATATATTGGGTTTTTTTTGTTTTTTTTTTGTTTTTTTTTTTTACTATATATCTTTTTTTTGTTGTCTCTAGCCTGATCAGATAGGAGCACAAGCAGGGGACGGAAAGAGAGAGACACTCAGGCGGCAGCATTCCCTCCCAGCCACTGAGCTGTCGTGCCAGCACCATTCCTGGTCACGCAAAACAGAACCCAGTTAGCAGCAGGGAGACGAGAACACCACACAAGACATTTTTCTACAGTATTTCAGGTGCCTACCACACAGGAAACCTTGAAGAAAATCAGTTTCTAGAAGCCGCTGTTACCTCTTGTTTACAGTTTATATATATATGATAGATATGAGATATATATATAAAAGGTACTGTTAACTACTGTACAACCCGACTTCATAATGGTGCTTTCAAACAGCGAGATGAGTAAAAACATCAGCTTCCACGTTGCCTTCTGCGCAAAGGGTTTCACCAAGGATGGAGAAAGGGAGACAGCTTGCAGATGGCGCATTCTCACGGTGGGCTCTTCCCTTGGTTTGTAATGAAGTGAAGGAGGAGAACTTGGGAGCCAGGTTCTCCCTGCCAAAAAGGGGGCTAGATGAGGTGGTCGGGCCCGTGGACAGCTGAGAGTGGGATTCATCCAGACTCATGCAATAACCCTTTGATTGTTTTCTAAAAGGAGACTCCCTCGGCAAGATGGCAGAGGGTACGGAGTCTTCAGGCCCAGTTTCTCACTTTAGCCAATTCGAGGGCTCCTTGTGGTGGGATCAGAACTAATCCAGAGTGTGGGAAAGTGACAGTCAAAACCCCACCTGGAGCAAATAAAAAAACATACAAAACGTACTGGTGCTTTCCTGTCTAAGTCGCCTTTTGTGTGTTCTTTTATGAGGCCCCCACCATCCACCCCTCTGTGCACAAGGCGGCTCCCGGCCCCTGGAATGTGATGTTTTTGGTCATCTCCAAAGGCTGCAGTTTTATACTGGGAGGCTGATGACACCTTTTATTATAATTATTCTTATGGTTCTGGTTATAATTATGTTTGTTTTAAGATTTTCTTTAAGAAAACAGAAACCCAACACCCTTCCCTTTAGGTTTCAAACCAAGGTGCGGGAGCAGGGTGCTTCTGAGTTAGCGGTGGCTCTGGTGCCCTGGCTCTCACCCCTCAGGCCAGGTGGGCCACTGGGCATGGTGACAGCTGGGCGGCCAGGGAGTCCCCAAGGTCTGCCTTCTGGGCTTGTCACTCTTCTCTTCTACTTCCCCTCCTCTTGAGTCGGGTGTGTCAGGGCTGGAGGGAGGACCGGCCGTCTCTCTCCTTGTGTGTGTGATTGGAGTGGTGTGTATTTCTTTTCTAGTACTTGGTCTGATGATAGCTGTGCTCTTACCTCGAGTCAGCAGCACCTGGAGCCCCAAGTGCTCGACACTTTGTTCCATTTCCTACAAGGCAGGCGGCCCGGCGTCAGTAGTAGGAAGGGATGGCATTGTTGGCTCCAGGGTGAGGGCCCGACGGGCAGGTGCTTGCCTGGGTAGATGGGGTGTAGATATGTGGCATATAGAGATATATATTTTATAATGGGAGGGGGGATGGCACCTCCTGGGACTGGTAGAGCTGGGAGGTGTGTCGGCAAGCACATGGCCCCAAGTCCACGTCCCTAGAAAGATGGGGCCTACGGTGATAGGCGCTCTATAAATACATAGATAGGGTCATGTATAAGAAATATGGGGTGGGGAGTGGGGGAAGCAGGCTCAGTATGCTGAGCCTCGGTCCCCACTGCAGACAAACCCCACACCAATCAGTCAATCTCACACGCATACACAGGAGCATATTTCTGTACTGATGCATAATGAATGCACTCACACACACACGCCAGGGGGCTCCCAGCACTCTTCTCCCAGGGTTCAGGACTTTGTGGAGTCAGCCCGTGCAGCTATTTACCTCTGTTGCCCTGATTGCAGGTAGACTGTCAATCCCAGAAGTTGCTAGGTGCTGAGGCAGGAAAAGGAGGAGGTTTCTTTTAGCAGGTGCTCTCCTCTAGCAGGTAGTGTTCTATCTCTTTTGCCCCTGGTGATGTCAAAAGATTCTTCTGTTAGCAACCTGTGATACTGACCTGCAACTCTAGGCACCAGTCAAGTCAGCCCTCAACTCCCCCTACCTATTCTCCCCCAACTGAAATCAAATTGACATCCAGGTCTGTCTTGGCCAGGGAGCTTCCATTGGGGAAAAAAAAATGGGACAGTGAACCTCACCTATTGAATAAACCAAATTAGTAATTAGTGACAAAACCAAACCAAGGCTTGGACCCCCTGCTCATTACTCAGGAGTAAATTCACACAGCTGGTGGCCGGTCTCACCCCTTTTTGGGGTGCTTGGTCCTGGACCCCAATCTACTGTCTCCTCGACAGATTGGTGTTTAAGATCATGCCCAGTTGCTTCCTGTCACCTCTGACAGGTGGTGACTGGGCCGCTGTGGGGCTGGAGTAGCGAGGAAGGGAGCCTCTGCCCCCTCAGTGGAGTCCCTGTGCTAACTGTGGTGCTCACCCAGCTCCTCCTTGCTCCCGCGGGGCTCTGTCCTTCGGGCCTGGAGTCCACCAGCGCCACTCCAGGAGGGCTGGGGGAGGAGGGGCTGCCTCAGGCAGTCCAAGGTGCTCCCTCCCCCGCTGGCCAATGCTAAGGTCTTCCCGGCTCCCAGGGTCAGGACAGAGTCTTTTAATGCTCAGGCTCTCCCAAGCCGGTGCTTAGTGACAGTTAGCCTTTCCCAGCGGCCCAAGGTCCACCGGAACTGGGCCTGGTGCTCCAACCAAGGGGTTGGTGTGGGGACTTGGGAAGAGACTTGGTAGCCAAGGGCATGGCAAGCCTGGGGGATTCCTGTGGGCCGGCTTGCTCCAGGAGGGAGTGCTGGGCACAGAGGAGCCCTTACGGCTGACAGCTTGAGAGCACTTGTTCCTCCAGGTCTAGCCACTTGACCAGGCCCTAGAATGGACCACATGCCCCAGGGGTCATGGCCCACCCCTTGCAGGGACAAGAGTTATCAATCACCAGCTTTTCTTCCGGCCCAGCCTGTGGGCTTGGTCTCACAGTAGAACTTGGGAGAGTGTGGGGCTTTGGGACTGTGCCAATTTGGCCGAGCTGAGATATGCTTAATCCACCTCAACGCTGGGACCTCTGGGGACAGGTATTGGGTCACCTTCCAAGGGGCGCTGAGCTTCAGCAGGCTGTAGATAAGGCAGAGGTTAGAGGCAGTGGAGTGGGGGAACCAAGAAGGCCTAGGGAAAATTGCCAGGCATATTCCCTGTGGAATTTTCTTTCCGAAGAGTAGGCCCATTTCCCCCTTAGAAACAAGGGTTCTGGGGGCTGATGATGACACCTTCCCCCGCAGGTGCCAGGTGGAGCATGATGCCAAAGAGATCCGTGGCTCTTGCCTGGGGGAGGTAGCCAGGTGCTCGTGCTGGGGACACAGTCCTTGGCCTCCTGCCTAAGCAGGAAGCTAGTTTCCAGCAGGCGGCTGGTACTAACACCCCGCCCTGCGGGAGCGACAGACCAGTGCACCGGCAGACTGGGGGGGCCGCAGGTGGGCACTAGCAGGGGTCTGTAGTCCACGGATGATGACATGAATCTGTTGCTGTCCTTTTCTCTCTAGGCCCCAGAGACTTATTGCTATTGGACATCCTATTGGAAAGCAAACTTTCCAGGAGAGCATCCGGGACCTGTTAGCTTTTGAAACGGGCCTGGGTGTGATTGGCTGGTAGAGATGCCTGTGTGATTTTTGGCGCGTTGCAGGAGTGTGGATTGGGACAGGCACCCCAGCAGGAAGGAAGGCTGACACCAAAGGGGTCTCACAGGGCCCAGCTCCACTTGCTTCCCGATAATTGGCCACCAGGCCATGGTGGCTCTGGGGAAGCCTAGATGGGAACACCCACCTTCTCCAGCAGGAGAAGGAGTATTTCAGCAGAGCCATCTGGGAGATGTTCTTATAGGAAAACTGCAGTCATTCATTTCATAGTTTTGCTTATATAAATAGAGTAGATTTGGGAGGCAGTTTTGAATTCCTGTTGCTACTCTGCTTGGTGCAGAGTTGCAGTGGCCCCGTGTCTTTCAGAGCTGTTGCTTTTAGGAGCCCCCTCAAGCTGTGGGTTAGGGCCAGGGCAGGGAGGGGGTGCTGCCTGGCACTGTGCCCTGAAGAGGGCTGCTTGCTTCCTTTGGTCGGGAGCACGGCAGAGCCAAGATTCTGGTGGGAACCGAGTTTCTAGCCAGGCCCCTGTTTTGGTCCCAGGAGGTGAGTAATCTGAGTTTGTCATTGCGCATTCTCCATGCTGCCTGCTCCCAGTGCTGGAGACTAGAGAGCGACCCTGGAGTTGTCCTCCGGGAGTCCTGCCTGTTTGCCAGGGAGCAGCCGAAACCTCCCCACTCCCAACCCCGGGGGTGGAAAAGGTGTAGTGGAGGAATGGTCTGGAGCTAGGATGGCCCTTCTGGCCATGCCCTGCTGAGCCGGGATTAAGGAAAGTGTCAGCCGCCTCCTCCCCAGGCCCTGTGCTGGGGTCAGGAGGACTGGGAAGAGTGGGAAGGGGTGAGAGGATGGACTCTGCTGTTGTAGTGTGAGCTCTGGAATCTTTACGTTTTGGTAAAGGCAGGCCAGGGTCTTTGAGGATCGAGTTGGGGAACCTTGTCTCTGTGTTTCCGAGACCCAGCTAAGGTGGGCCTTTGGTGGGTGACCTGTCTCTGACCCGAGGCAGCAGAGTTTTGGGGGAGGGAGAAACAAGCTAGGAGTAGGGAGGACAAGGACACAAGATCCCTTTGCTGGTGGTGACTTACTCACTTCCCCCACCAGAGGGCCTGGGACTCCTGAAACTCCCATAACTGGAAAGCTCCCTGGCTCAGCTCCACTGGGGGGTGAAGAGGGCGGTTCCCTCAGCCCCAGCCTAGCGGCTTCCAACCCTGTGCCTGAGAACATGAGCAGCGGTCTAAAGCATCCCCTAGTCCCATTTCACTTCACAGACCGATTTGGTTGCACAGCCCTAGAATTCAACAGACAACAAAAATGCTGAAATTCCTTAGAATACGCAGAGGGAGGAGGTGACTCAACAAGGTGCTAAAACATTTTATTAAAAATATATATTGTTAAATTAAGTCTGCTGTCTGGACAATGACTGTTTGTTTTGTTTTCTTGTAGTGGAGTTTAAAAGAGACTATTATTTTACTCTGATATATTATTATTAAAAAGGCATTTTAACTTTGTACTTGAAAACTAAATGAGCGATTTCATGTGTTTTAGCTGAGGCATTGAAGTAGCGGGTGCTTACTTATTTGTGGGAAATCATGTATTCATACTGAAGAATAAACTCCGTAGCTGATTTGGTAATAACTTTTACTGTTACAGACGATTTCGCTTTGACCCCGGTGGCAGAGCACTTTTACTCCACATTCCACGCAGCTAAATGCAGGACTTCCCAGACTCTTCCCTCCCCAGCCCTCTTTCCTTTCTCTTAAGTTCCTCTTTTTTCCTTTATTATTTTTTTTTTTCCTGGTTCCAGCATCCTTTCACCACTGTATTTTTTTTTTTTTTTTTTTTTAGGGTTGCTTCTCTATTTATTGACAATAATAATGTACATTTCACAGTCTGGTTCTAGGACATTCAGGGAAGGGCGAGTGGGGGCCCGAGGGGTCCCTGCCCCACCCGCCTGGTGTCCTGTTGTATCTCTGTGTAAGTGATGCTCGTGACATAGCTGTTTATGAAATAATTAAAGAGGTCAATGCGTACAACAGATGTAGAAAGTCTGTCAGTTCCGCCTTCATCACATTTTTTTTTGTGCCCAGAAGAATATAATAAAGCTCCTTTCTAATGTACTTGTGCTGGAGAACACTTGAATAAATGGACTGTTTTTGTGCAAAAAGAAAAACGGAAAAGCACCGTAATAATGTCCTTTTGTCTTGCGTCTCCTTTCCCTGCCATGACTGTTCACAGCCTCCTCCAAGGGGGCTCAAGTACCTAAGCGGGGAGGTGCTAGCGTCAGGCCCAGGTGATGCAGGGCCTCCCTAAAAAAGTTACCTGTGTGAGCATCAAATTAGTAAATGGGAGCTGTCACCTGGGTGCAGGAAAGAGTTTGGTTGACTGGAAGCTGAAAAATAAGTTATGGTGAGACAGGGTTGCTGGGAAAGCAAATTCAGCTCCGGGCTGAGCACAGAAGTTTTAACACCAGAGCTGGGAGGGGAGCGCGCCTTACGCCAATGCCTTGGTCCGACACAGCGGGAGGAAGATTTTTGAAGCTGGGTACTCAAACTCCAAACAGGGTTTTGGCAACAAGCGAGCATCCAGAGTGGTAGATGGTCGGGAATGTCAAGAGGCCCCAGAACAAATCGGGGCATTTGTCCTAGAAAAAGCAGGAATCGGTAGGCCAATGTTTGTAAACACTGACAGGGCGAGCCCAAAGGGTCTTTCCAGGTGTTCCACAGGCAGGTGGAATGGTGTAGGGGAAGCCAGTGTCAGCTCAGCATAAGGGGTGGGAGGTCCCTTTCCCTGCTCCAGCCGACAATGCAAGGGCCACCTTGAGTGCAGTGACAGCCACTCAGGGATACCCCCAGTTTTCCTTCAGACCCCAAGTCTGAGTTCCTCTCACTGTATGGCCCTCCCCAGAGCTGTCTTGCAAGTGGGCAGTGCCTCATAGTCTGCAGAGCCCTTCACCCAGTGTTCCCTTTGTCCGCATGACTCAATAATCACTAGTTCTCTGTCCCCACCTATCTAAAGTGACCATCTGGCTGGGTGCAGTGGCTCATGCCTGTATTCCCAGCACTTTGGGAGGCTGAGGTGGGTGGATCACCTGAGATTGGGGGTTCAAGATCAGCCTGGCCAACAGGCTGAAACCACATCTCTACTAAAAATACAAAGATTAGCTGGGTGTGGTGATGCACGCTTGTAATCCCAGCTACTTGGGAAGTTGAGGTAGGAGAATCGCTTGAACCTGGGAGGTGGAGGTTGCAGTGAGCTCTCAATGCGCCACTGCACTCCAGCCTCGGCAACAGAGTGAGACTGTATCAAATAAATAAATAAATGTGACCATCTGAATAAATGCAAGAACTGGGATGATTCATACCACATCTCAACTCTAAGACCTCAAGCATCTGTGTTTCAGTTTCATCTTCTAAGTGCCTAGTAGGTCTAGCCAGTGCTTGCTTCTCTTAAAGAAGGGTTACTTGGCTGGGCATGGTGGCTCACGCCTGTAATGCCAACACACTGGGAGGCCAAGGCAGGTGGATCACTTGAGGTCAGGAGTTCAAGACCAGCCTGACCAACATGGTGAAACCCTCTCTCTACCAAAAATACAAAAATTATCCAGGCTTGGTGGTGGGCACCTGTAATCCCAGCTACTCTGGAGGCTGAGGCAGGAGAATTGCTTGAACCCGGGAGGTGGAGATTGCAGTGAGCTGAGATTGTGCCACTGCACTGCAGCCTGGGTGACAGAGTGAGACTCTGTCTCAAAATAAAAAATAAAAATAAAAATAAAAGGAAGGGTTACTCAAGGTTTCTCTCTTACATTAGGTTTCAGGGAGGTTTAGGACTGTACCGCTTCACTGGCAGTATTGAAAGAAAGAAAATATTGAAAGAAATATTTGAGGAAAAGGGGACAACCCTACTAAACTAACAGGCTTTTTCCTCATGGGCACTTCTTTCTTTTTTCACAAAGTTGTAACTATACATTTAACTTGTATCGTACTTTTTCTTAGTATTTTTCAGTGTTGATGTAGAATTATTTTTATTTCAATAGTTTTTGGGGTACAGATGGTTTGGTTACATGGATGAGTTCTTTGGTAGTGGAATTTTTTTTTTTTTTTTTCCTTGAGACAGAGTCTCGCTCTGTCGCCCAGGCTGGAGTGCAGTGGCACAATCTCAGCTCACCGCAAGCTCCACCTCCCGGGTTCATGCCATTCTCCTGCCTCAGCCTCTCCGAGTAGCTGGGACTACAGGCACCCGCCACCACGCCCGGCTAATTTTTTTTTGTATTTTTAGTAGAGACGGGGTTTCACTGTGTTAGCCAGGATGGTCGCGATCTCCTGACCTCATGATCCACCTGCCTCGGCCTCCCAAAGTGCTGGGATTACAGGCGTGAGCCACTGCGCCCAGCCGGAATTTTTTTTTTTTAATGACTTCGTGGCACTTTCTTGTTGGATATTTGTTTCTATTTTTTTATTTTAGCTACAAATAGAGCTTCTGTAAACATCTTTATGTTTTGGCTTTTTTCTGTCCATATTTTGTATTTTTTCCTTAAAACGGATTCCCAGAAATAAAACTTATTGGAACAAAGGAGCTGCACATTTTGGTTGGCTCCTCACACACTTGCCTGGTTCTTCAGCTCTCAGGCGGTCAGTTCAGAAAGAAGCAAACCTGGTTCTTAGTCTGACCAATTCAGAATGTGTTCATCTCAGTGGGGAAGTCAAGACCCAAGATATTTTTTTTTTTGAGAGTCTAGAAATTAGCAAGAAGCAAGAGGTATAAGCAACTTCATCTAGCCACTGAATTTTGAAAATTAGCTTATCTGGAGGAATCCTGGTAGGAGATGGAACTCGGACTGAATCTTCAAGACTTAGCTCCAAGGAGAGACGGGAGGGCTGGGAGAGGTACGCATTGGTGCCCTTTAGCTCTGGAAGCCATGCCTGATTGTCCCAGTGTCATCAGAGCTGGGAGTGGGAGGTCTGGCCAGAACTTACGGGACGGAGGGAGCTACTGGAGCCATGGTGAATAAATACCATTCTGTGACAGGCCGAGTGCGGTGGCTCACACCTGTAATCCTGGCACTTTGGGAGGCCGAGGCAAGCAGATTGCCTGAGCTCAGGAGTTTGAGACCAGCCTGGGCAACATGGCAAAACCCCGTCTCTACTAAAATTACAAAAAATTAGCTGGGCGTGGTGGTGTGTGCCTGTAATCCCAGCTATTTGGGAGGCTGAGGCAGAGAATCACTTGAACCTGGGAGGGGGAGTTTGCAGTGAACTAAGATGGTGCCACTGCACTCCAGCCTGGACCACAGAGAAAAACTCTGTCTCAAAAAAATAAATAATAATAATGATCCTGTGACAGTCCTGGGTTTAAGGGGTAAAGAGAGACAGAAGGGTCAGGGCTAGGCTGAGTCAAGGTAGTTGTGAAGTGACAGATCCGCAGCCCCTGAGACTGCCTCAGTGGGTAGCTCCAGTCCTGTGTCTGCCTGGGTGTGGTGGAGATGCTGTGCACCAGGCCCAGGCTTGCGGGGTCAGCACAGTGGGTCTCGAGTGGAATGGAGGAGAGAGGGAGACAAGAGGCTGCCTGGGAGCTGGCTGGTGAGGAGGCCAAGTGTGCATATAGTGTGCATATAGTAGTGTGCATATAGTAGGGCCAGAGCTGCCAGCATGGGGAGTGGATGTGATTCCGAGAGGTGTGGGTGTGGGCACAGGGCTGCTATGAGGCTAACAACAAGTTTAGTTGCAGGTGGGGGCACAAAGTCACATCCAAGGGGGACAGGAGACCCCTGGGACTGTCTTCTAGAGTTATTCCCAAAGCTCCCTTTCTCCTTGGCTCTAATACACAATTTTTTTTTTGTTTGTTTTGAGACAGAGTTTTGCTCTTGTTGTCCAAGCTGGAGTGCAATAGTGCGATCTCAGCTCACCACAACCTCCGCCTCCCGGGTTGAAACCATTCTCCTGCCTCAGCCTCCTGAGTAGCTGGGATTACAGGCGAACACCACCACGCCCGGCTAATTTAGTAGAGATGGGGTTTCTCACGTTGGTCATGCTGGTCTCGAACTCCTGACTTCAGGTGATCTGCCGGCCTCGGCCTCCCAAAGTGCTGGGATTACAGGCATGAGCCACTGCGCCCGGCCTCTAATAAATACACTTTAAAAGGGTTTAGTCCCTCAGCAGCAGTTTCCTCGTTTCACCTGGGACCCTATGAGGCGGTGCAGTTGTAGGAGGAAAGCATCTATTGCTTTGGGGACTATGGGTGGAGGCCTAGGCCTCTAAGGGATGGACAACTGACACAGAAATGTTCAGAGATAGATTCAAACCTCAGGGATCAACCCGGCCAGTGCCTAATTTTTCATCCCTAAGCCCCAGATGCCCTGAACTGTGTCCTGGTTAGAAGAAAGTCTATCAAGGCCGGGTGCGGTGGCTCACGCCGGTGATCCCAGTAGTTTGGGAGGCCGAGGCAGGTATCTGAGGTCAGGGGTTCGAGACCAGCCTAGCCAACACAGTGAAGCCCCATCTCTACTAAAAATACAAAACTTATCCGGGCGTGTGGCAGGCGCCTGTAATCCCAGCTACCTGGGAGGCTGAGGTAGGAGAATTGCTTGAACCCGGGAGGCGGAGGTTGCAGTGAGCAGAGATAGTGCCACTGCACTCCAGCCTGGGCAACAGAGTGAGACTCCATCTTAAAAACAAAAACAAAAAAAAAACAAAATTAACCAGGCATGGTGGCACATGCCTATAGACCCAGCTACTTGGGAGGCTGAGGTGGGAGAATTGCTTGAACCCGGGAGGTGGAGGTTGCAGTGAGCCAGGATGGAGACACTGTACTCCAGCCTGGGCAACAGAGTGAGACTCCATCTCAAAAAAAAAAGAAAGCCCATGGTATTTGGAACCCCCGATTTGCATCCTGTGTGACCTTGGGCCTGGGTCTTCTCCTTGGCAACTTGGATTTTGTCTTCTCTCTTCCTGCATGTGGCCTCTGGTGGCTCCACCCCCAGCAGTGGGTGTGGAGAGTTAGTTGCCATGTGCTGGGAGGCTATAGGCTGCGAGGAGCCCTGCCCTCAGAACCAAGGGCTTTAGCCAAAGTCAGGGTGTTTCTCGGATCATGAGAAGGAATTTGGAGCCTCCAGGGAAGCTTTGGTCCTGATGGAATCACAAGGCCCCACTGCACCTAAACACAGAGGTGGACAAAATATTCCCCCCACACCTCACTGAATGGCCATCCCTTGCCCAGCCCTGCATCAGCTGAGGTGACAGCAATAGGCAACCCTTAGTGGTCACTGCTTGGCCCAGTGTGAGAACTTTGTTATCTCCCTTGTCCTTCCCCCCATAACCCACCCCTCCCTGCCTATCTCTCCAGCCTCTCTGCAGCCTCCCTGTGCAGCTCTGAATCCCACCATGCTTCACTTACGTGGCTCTGTCTGGCATCATCAGTTTCCCTGTTTCTCCCAGAGCACACAAACACAAACATGCCTCATGGCACCCATCTGTTTTATGCACACACACACACACACACACACACACACACCCACACCCCCCCCTCCCCCCCCCCCCCCCGAAGCCCCACTCTATTTCTCTGCTCCACTTGACAGCAAAGATTGAAAGCCCCCTCTGTATTTGACGACTGTGCTGTCTTCACCTCCAGCCTCTCCTCCATCCATCCCAGGGGTCTGGGACCCTCCACTCTCACGTGAGCCCTCAGGAACTGTGACCCAGGAGACTTCCCACCTCCCTGAAACCCCTTTTTCCCTAGGCTTCCTACCTTTCCCTTTCCTCTTCTCTAGACAGTGGAGGGCCCAGGGCTCTGGGATCTGTTTCCACTCCCTGACTTCTGGAGGCCCAGGTTCCTATCACCAAATTTCAGCTGGGCCTCTCCGCCTGGGTGTTCAACAGGCATCTCAGATGTGACCTGCCAAAAACAGAATCTCTGGTCTCCTCCCAACCTGCTCCCAATCTTCTGATCTTAAAGTAACTGGTGCTTAACTGGTGTCGAACTCTGCCTTGATCCTCTTTCTGTCACATACCACAGCCAGTCCACCAGCTTGTTCTTTTTTTTTCTTTTGAGACTGAGTCTTGCTCTATCACCCAGACTAGAGTGCAGTGGCGCGATCTCAGCTCACTGCAACCTCCACCTCCCGGGTTCAAGCGATTCTCATGCCTCAGTCTCCCAAGTAGCTGGGATTACAAGAGTGCACCACCGTACCTGGCTAACATTTGTATTTTTAGTAGAGACGGGGATTTCTCCATTTTTGCCAGGCTGGTCTCGAACTCCTGACCTCAAGTAATCTGCCAGCCTCGGCCTCCCAAAGTGCTGCGATTACAGGTGTTAGCCACCGCACCCGGCCACCACCAGCTTATTCTGACAGCACTCACCTTTCAATGTATCCCCAATTCGGCCATTTTCACCTTGTCCCTGCTGCAGCTGTAGCCCAAGTCCCCATCATCTGTCCTCTAGCTGGTCTCTGTCCCCTTCATACCACAACAGGTCTCTCTGCTTCTGTTCCTGTCCCTTGCAGCCCTTTCGACATTAACCCATTCATGCCTGAGGTTGCAATTTTTTGGATTTTTGCAATCAGACCTTGGTGATGATCTTGAGCAGTAGAATATAAATAACTCCCACATTTTATAAATGGATAAAATCAAACCCTTTTTTAGGCTGGACAAGGTGGCTCACGCCTGTAATCACAGCATTTTGGGAGGCTGAGGCAGGTGAATTTCTTGAGGTCAGGAGTTCGAGACCAGCTCGGGCAACATGTTGAAACCTCGTGTCTACAAAAAATACAAAAATTAGCTGGGCATGGTGGCACATGCCTGTAATCCCAGCTACTTGGGAGGCTGAGGTGGGAGAATCATCTGAGCCTGGGAAGTCAAGGCTGCAGTCAGCCAAAATTGTGCCGATGCACTCCAGCCTGGGCTACAGAGCAAGACCCTGTCGCAAAACAAAACAAAACAAAACAAAAAACCCTTTTTTTAAAAAAACCCATCTTGTTGCTATGGCAGTGAGAATAAACTCTCCTACCCTGGCCTGCAAAGCCCCACCTTCCTCAAGCAACACTTCAGCAGCCTGGCCTTCTTCCCCATGACCACGTCAAGCTCTCCACCATCACAGGTCCTTTGCACATGCTCCAGGCTCTGCCTGGAAAGCTCTCATCTCCCTCCTCTGCCTGCTTCCCATCATTCAGGTCTCAGCTCAGAGAAATCCTCCTTTACTGCTCTAGCTCAAGTAGTCTTTTTTTTTTTTTTTTCCTGAGACAGTCTTGCTCTGTCACTCAGGCTGGATTGCAGTGGTGTAATCAGAGCTCACTGCAGCCTCAACCTCCTGGCTAATTAAAAAAATTTTTTTTGTAGAGACAGGGGTAGAGGTCTTCCTATGTTGCCCAGGCTGGTCTTGAACTCTTGGGCTCAAGCAATCCTCTCGCCTTGGCCTCCCAACGTGCTAGCATTATAGGCCTGAGCCACCGTGCCCAGCCCTCAAGTAGCCGTAGGCCCACTCCTTTTTATTTTATGTACTATCTTCAGAGCTGTCAGCCTCTGACATCCTTACTTATGATTTTGCTTACTATTTGTTGTCTGTCTTCCCCACTAAGATAAAAGTTCTTCAAGGCAGACTCTTCTTTGTTTCTCCAGCATCCCCAGGGCCCAGACCAGGTCTCATACAGAATTGTATGTGGTAATTATAATCATTGTTACAACTAATGTGCATTGAGTGCTCAGTATGTACCAGAAATGGTTCTGTATTAACTTCACAACCCTTGTGCCCGGTACTATTGTCTCATTTTACAGATGGGATACACACTCTACTCATGGTCACAGGTGCACAGTGGCAACACCCACATATCAAACCCCGTCTGTCCACTGCAGGTTACCTGCTCCCACTCCACCTCTCACAGGCCTCGGGCTGGTCCCCCGGGGAGTGGTAGCTCCTCACTCTCTCCTTGAGGGTTTGGATATGCAGCCCCTCAGCCTTCCCCTGCCTTAGCCCTGGGTCCTTCTTCACCCACCACCCCAGGGGGCTGGCTCTGCAGAGGGGAGGGGAAGCACAGGCAGGAGCTGGAGGCCAGGGCCAAGTCGCTTTCCCCACTGGCTGTGTGACCTCGAGTGAGTCTCTTCACCAGTCCTACGCTCTGCTTAGACGGGAGAGAAAGAATTGGGCCCTGTCTGCCTCACAGGTTGTGCTGAGGATTCGATGAAGTAGAGAATGGGGAAGGGCTTGGGTCAGGGTAAAGGAGCGAAGGGCCACCTGTTTTCTCTGGAGGCTCTGACCACCCAGGGGCTTGGCCCAGTGGGTCCACTGCATTGCTCTGGTGCCCGGTCTAGGGGCTTCCAGGAGAACCAGGCAGTGGCACAGGAAGGTTGTGCTTGGGGTAACCTCAGCTATGGTGTCCCAGATCCTTGTGCTGGTCCAAGTTCCCAAGAGAGGCCCATCCCTGCCTCACATTTGAACCCCTTCACTTCAGTTTTCTGTTGCAGCTCTTTGTGTCTTTTGCGGCTCTTATCACAATTGCTCATCATTTTCTTTACTTATTTATTGTGTCTCCCTCACTAGAACGGAAATCCAAGAGGGCAGAAACTGACTATGTTGTCCTCCATTGTATCCCTAGAAGCTCACTATCTGTCTGTTGAGTGAATCGGTAATCGTACCTGCAGAGATCTCCAGAACAGGGGCTCTCACTGTCTTAGAATCCTCTTTTACTGGGGAGACCATGGTTTAGGGAGTTTTTGACAACGTCTGGGACCTCTTGAGTTAGTCCCAACTCAGCTGCCGAAACACCTAGGTTACGTCCACAGTGTCCAAGGGCAAGGAGAAGGGAAGCAGCATTTGTTTTTTGTTTGGTTTTGTTGTTGTTCTTGTTTTTTTGTTTTTTTGTTTTTTGTTTTTTGTTTTCTGAGACAGGGTCTCTCTCTGTCGCCCAGGCTGGAGTGCAGTGGTACAATCAGGGCTCACCACAGCCTCGACCTCCCGGGCTCAGGTGATCCTCCCACTTCAGCTTCCTAAGTAGCTGGGACTACAGGTACATGCGAGCCCAGCTGATTTTTGTATTTTTTGTAGAGACAGGGTCCCACTATGTTGCACAGGCTGGTCTCCGACCCCTGGGCTCAAGTAATCTGCCTGCCTTGGTCTCCCAAAGTGCTGGGATTCCAGGCGTGAGCCACTGCGCCCCGCCACCTTTGTTATTGAGTGTCCACTATGTCTGAGGAATTTGCTCCTGCAGCTGCAAACATGACTGAACTTCCTGTGAGCCCCGGCTTGTACCAAGTCCTTTACATGAATTATTTCATATAATTCTCATGCAAAGGCCTCAGGTAATTATGCCCATTTTACAGATGGGAAAATTGAGGTTCATAAAGATTACATAACTTGCCAGGGAGAAGGGCTGAGGTGCTGGCCAACATCCCAGCCCACCAGACTGTTTCCACTCTCCACACTTCCGCAAAGCAAGTATCTGCCCAAGGGGAGGGTCGCCTGGGCTCTCAGAGCAACCTCTACATTGAAAAGAATGAATCAAGGGCTTAAAAAAAAAAACAAAACTAACATAACAAGATCTTTTTCTCCTAGGCCTAAAATTATATTAACTGCACCAAATTTTAAAATAACCAAAAAAAGGAAAAAGTAAAAATTATTCATAAACCCAGCTTCCTGAGATAATCACCGTTGGAATGTTTCTTTTTTCTTTTGTATTAGATACATATACTTCACTAACTTAAAACCACATTGTTCACTAATACCCTGTTTTCTAATAATTACTAACATTTACTGCCACTTTGTGCCAGATATTTTTCTGTGAACATTTTATTGTGAATATTTTCCCACATCACTAAATATTCTTTGAAAACATCACTTATGTATGTATTTATTTATTATTTAGAGATGGGGTCTTACTCTGTCACCCAGACAGGACTGCAGCAACATGATCACAGCTCACTGCAGCCTGGAACTCCTAGGCTCAAGTGATCCTCCCACATCTGCCTCCCAAGTAGCTGAGACTACAGGGGTGCCACACACCTAGCAAATTTTTTTTTTTTTTTTTTTTTGTAGAGATGGTGTTTCACCATGTTACCTAGGCTGGTCCCAGAAAACTTTTTTTTTTTTTTTTTTGAGTCGGAATCTCACTCTTGTCGCCTAGGCTGGAGTGCAATGCCTCGATCTTGGCTCGCTGCAACCTCCGCCTCCCGGGTTCAAGCGATTCTCCTACCTCAGCCTCCTGAGTAGCTGGGATTACAGGCATCGGCCACCATGCCCAACTAAATTTTGTATTTTTAGTAGAGACGGAGTTTCACCATGTTAGCCAGGCTGGTCTCGAACTCCTGACCTCAAGTGATCCACTCGCCTTGGCCTCCCAAAGTGCTAGGATTACAACAAGCATGAGGCACCATGCCCGGCCAAAAACACCATTTTTTAATGACTGCATACTACTTCACCCAGAAATATTCCATGATTTATTTAATCCATTTCCTTATCCTAGACAGTTCCAGTATTACCTTTTCCTTGGAAGGTGCAATTATCTTTTTTTTCTATTTATTATTTATTTACTTATTTAGAAACAGGGTCTTTCTCTGTCGCCCACGTAGGAGTGCAGTGGCGCGATCTCGGCTCATTGCAGTCTCCACCTCCGAGGCTCAGGCGATCCTCCCGCCTAAGCCTCCTTAGTAGCTGGGACCACAGACGCGCGTCACCACGCCCGGGTAATTAAACAAAATTTTTTAAAATAGGCCGGGTGCGGTGGCTCACGCCGTAATCCCATCACTTTGGGAGGCCAAGGCGGGCGGATGACCTGAGGTCGGAGTTCAAGACGAGCCTGACCAACATGGAGAAATCCCGTCTCTACTAAAAATACAAAATTAGCTGGGCATTGTGGCGCATGCCTGTAATCCCAGCTACTCAGGAGGCTGAGGCAGGAGAATCGCTTGAACCTGGGAGGCGGAGGTTGCAGTGAGCCAAGATCGCGCCATTGCACTGCAGCCTGGGCAACAAGATTGAAACTCCGTCTCAAAAAAATACAAAATAAAAATAAATAAAGACAAAAATTTATTTTAAGAGATGGAGGTCTCCATGTTGGTCAGCCTGGTCTCGAACTCCCGGGCTCAAGCCATCCTCCCGCCTCGTCCTCCAAAAGTGCTGGGATTACAGGCGCGAGCCACCGCGCCCGCCGGCGCAATTATCACCAATGCTGCTTGAGTGCGCATTATAGCGTGTTCCTTCACTCATCGAAATACCTTTACATATATTTTTGTAAAAAAGAAAAACGACCCCGCCCCGCGGACTTGGGAGAAAAGCAGCCGGGAGCGGTGGGTGGGAGGGTGCGGCGAGCTGGGGCTCCGCAGCGTAGCTGGGTGCGGGTACTGAAACGGCGCAGGGGCCTTTCCACGGGCGCCGGGCACTCCCGGCTGGCGGCACGCGGGGCTTGGGGCCCGCAGGGCCTCGGAGTCCCGCCCCAACGCATGCGCGCGGACCGCCCTTCCCGAGCCGGGCCCCCCGGGCGCGTGGCCGCGGTTTCCTCCCCAGCTGCCCGCGGGGGCTTCCGGGGGCACAGGAAGGTCCCGCCCTGCCCGGGCGGGGCCAGCGCACCGACGTGGCGCCCTCCGTGGCTCTGCTCGCCAGGGATGGCGCGGTGACCTGCACGCACCCCTGCCTGCAAGCTGCGCACGGTCGAGCCGGGCCATTCTGCTGGGCGCCCGGACCTTGTCGTTTTTTAGAATAAATGCCTCGGGCGTATTTTGGGTCGAGAGGCTCGGGTCCCATATTAGTAAATTTGCCCCAGAAAGGCTGAGCGCTCCCCTCCGCGCCGAGCCAGAGGGCGACTGCTGGAAGGGCTCACCTTTACCTGGAGTTCCTTGGGTGTCTCTCGGAGTTCTCAGAGGAAGAACTTTTGGATGAAGTCGCCTGTGTTGGTGGGGATGGGACTCGGGTGGTCGCCAGGGGCAGGAGTCTAGTGATGAGGGGTCCCAGAGGGTTTGGGTGGCAACCTCCGGTAACCTTTGGCGCTAGGAAGTTTTTGTTGTTGTTGTTGAACTACTGTAGTAGGAGCATAATCAATGCTGTATATGCTGGTGGTGGTGGTGGTGCTGGGTTGGGATGCATACAGGGTCATCCTGGCCCACAGCCTCCTCCCAGGGTAGACTGAAGCTGCAAGGGCCTATTATTTGTGCATTTTTCTCCATGTAAGTCCTCAGCACTGCATCTCTAGCTTCACTGAGTCAGAGGGGCCTGGAGGAGCCTCCCCTGGGTTTGCAGCCTCAAGGGGCTCTGGTAGGATCCCTCGCTGGAGGTGGAGAAGCGGATATGAGAATAGGAGGGATTGCACACCCTGCCTTGCTGCCGAGGAGGGGCGTTTCCTTCTCTTCTTGGGTAGGCTTGGCAAAGATCAAGGTCATCTTTGGCTGTGCTAGGGAGGAGGGCAGGCGGTGGGTCACCCTTTTTGAGTGTGCTCAAGGCTTAATAGGTCCCCAGAAGAAGCAGGCCTCCTGCTCTGAGCCAGATTCCACCGTTCCCCTCCTGAATCAAATCCGTGGCCAGCCTGGGTGGGAAGCAGGGTGGGCTGCTGTCCTTGCGGACCAGGCTGTGAGGCTGCTGTGTCCAGACAGGGGGTTGGCCTCATTCCCTGCAGTTCTGAGAAGCCAGGGACACCTGCGGACCTGGATGAAGTTCATCTGGGCTCCTTGCACCCATTAAGGATGGCGAATGAAGAGAGCCCTGGGCTCACCTGCACTTAACTGGCTCTGTGATTCCCCCTTAATGGGCCAGTCACTTGACCTCTATGAGCTGTGGTTTATTCACCTGCAGTGGGTGGACATTCTGCCTTAACCAACTTCTCAAAGAGTGGCTGTGGGAAGGCATATAAGGCAGTGCTTATAGAAGGCCCTGGTGGGGCCGGGCACAGTGTAATCCAAACACTTTTGGAGGCCGAGGCACGTGGGTCACTTGAGGTCAGGAGTTCGAGACCAGCCTGGCCAACATGGTGAAACCCCGTCTCTGCTAAAAATACAAAAAATTAGCAGGGCATGGTGGCACACAATTGTAATCCTATTTACTCAGGAGGCTGAGACAGGAGAATCGCTTGAACCTGGGAGGCAGAGGTTGCAGTGAGCCGAGATCACACCACTGCACTCCAGCCTGGGCGACAGAGTGAGGCTCTGTCTAAAAAAAAAAAAAAAAGAAGCCGCTGGTAGCTGAGAGCCTACTCCAGTCACCAATCTGTCCTCTCTCAGGGACTGGCCTCCCCTAGATTCTGACTGCGAGGCCAGAGCTTAGAAATGATTTCTCTCTGTCTCCCTCTGTACATGTTCTTACCTAATTACTCATCACACTTGTCCACTGAATTTAAAAGATTAGAAATTAAAGAAAGGCATAAAGAAGAAAATAAAAATACTGAACCACCTGGTGGTTATATGAGTAGGTTATCGAAATTCAACGAATATAGGTACGGATTATTGTATGCAAAGTATAGCTCAATAAAGTTTTTATTTTAAAAGTTTATTTTAAAAATCCCACCACTACTGACATTTTAGAATATTTACTTCTCAATTTTGTTTTTTTTTGGGCGGGGGATGGAGTCTGTTGCCCAGGCTGGAATGTAGTGGCACAGTCTTGGCTCACTGCAGCCTCCACCTCCCAGGTTCAAGCAATTCTCCTGCCTCAGCCTCCCGAGTAGCTGGGATTACAGGCGCACGCTACCACACGCGGCTTTTTGTATTTTTAGCAGAGATGGGGATTTCACCATGTTGGTCAGGCTGGTGTCAAACTCCTGACCTGAGGTGATCTGCCTGCCTTGGCCTCCCAAAGTGCTGGGATTGCAGGCGTGAGCCACCGCGCCCGGACTACTTCTCAATTTCTTATATACAGCATACATTATATTATAGATACATGCGTAAATATATGTGTGTGTATACATATAAATGTATATGTCTATAAATATAATTTTTTTTTTTTTTTTGAGACGGAGTCTCGCTCTTTCGCCCAGGCTGGAGTGCAGTGGTGCGATCTCGGCTCACTGCAAGCTCCACCTCCCGGGTTCACGCCACTCTCCTGCTAAGCCTCCCGAGTAGCTGGGACTACAGGTGCCCACCACCGCGCCTGGCTAATTTTTTTTTTTGAGACCAAGTTTCGCTCTTGTTGCCCAGGCTGGAGTGCAATGGCGCGATCTCGGCTCACCGCAACCTCCGCCTCCCAGGTTCAAGCAATTCTCCTACCTCAGCCTCCCGAGTAGCTGGGATTACAGGCATGCACCACAAAGCCCGGCTAATTTTTTTGTATTTTTAGTAGAGATGGGGTTTCTCCATGTTGAGGCTGGTCTCGAACTCCCGACCTCAGGTGATCCACCCACCTCAGCCTCCCAAAGTGCTGGGATTACAGGCATGAGCCACCACGCCCGGCCCGCGCCCGGCTAATTTTTTGTATTTTTAGTAGAGACGGGGTTTCACCGTGTTAACCAGGATGGTCTCGATCTCCTGACCTTGTGATCCGCCAGCCTCGGCCTCCCAAAGTGCTGGGATTACAGGCGTGAGCCACCGCGCCCAGCCAGTGTAATATATTTATATAGAAGGTAAATGTATATACAATATAGATGTATATGTACATGTAAATGTAGATGTATGTAAACATACATATGTAAGTCTGTGTGTATATATACACATGCATACACACACAAACACATTTAGAGTTTGTTTTGTAAATAAAAATGGATCAAGATGTGCCGTTCTTTGTGAGCTGGGGCTTCTGTAGATGTGGCTGGCTGGCATCTCCACCTTCAGGAGGACTACGCACTCCTCACTATGGAGCTGGGCTGGGCCCGCTGGACCCCCAGCCATGCCACGGTGCGTCTTGAACTGGAGTCGCTCGGGGTGGGGAGGCAGCCTGCCCCACAAAAGCAGCACCCCCTGGACTCAGCCAAGCCTCTCTAGTCAGCCCCTCTGGAAGGGCCTCTCAGGCCCTGGGGATCCCAGGCAGAGGACGCTCTAGGCCTGTGGACGAGCCTGGGAAAGAAGGCAATAAAGGAGCAATTTCGAAGTGAGAACGTCCAGAAGTGTGCGGATGGCCTGGGTGGGAGGAAGGCCCAGTTGGAGGAGGAGAGGGAGGGCGGTGGCATGGGTTAGGGTCAGGAGATGTGTCAGGCGGAACACAGAATCCTGTCTGGCTGATCAAAGGGAGCTTGGCAGAGCTTGGAATAGATAGGGAGGGTTAAGATCTGCGAGGTGGAAGATGCTTGAGGTGGGGTTGATGAAAGGAAAAGGGTCCCAAGAACTGCCATCTGGATTTCTGTATAGCTGAAGGCCATATGCAAATGTCTGGCTGCGTAGAATGGGCTATCTACATCCAAAGGGCAGAGAGAGGGGCCTCAAATGCTGGATGGAGTAGCAGGAGCTGCCTTCATTTCCAGCGTGAAATTGGGCTGCTGTCACCATGACAGAAACTTTCTGATCAGCTCATCCTCCACCCCTTGAACCCCAGCAGGCGAATCATACTGTGTTTGTCATGGTGACATATTATGGAACCAAGTGCTTAACAGAAAGGAAATGGACTCCGAGAGTCGAGAAGGATGCCCAGATTGTTCGCAGAATTGAACAGGCCTTAGGAACTGGAACTAATACTTGATTCTCTCTCCTCTCTTCTCGCGCGCTCTCTCTCTCTCTTCTCTTGCTCTCACTCTCTCGTGCTCTCTTCAAGTCTGTCTTGTTTTTGTTTGGTTCTGCTTGGCCTCCTCTGTAAACAATCTGACTCCAGGTGGGGGAAAGTTGCCCCCTGACATCTCTGAATTTACATGCTCCTAGCTTACAGCCTCAGTGGAATTCTCCCCAGAGCCTTTTATCGACACCAGAGAAGAATTCTGACTGGTCCTGCTCAGTCTGGCACCATCTCATTATTGGGTACTCTGATTGCCCAGGCTGGAGGGCTATGGCTGAAGGACCGAGGGCAGCCTGTTTCCAGAAGGAAATGGGATGGAAAGGGGCTGGTCAGCACTAAAACAATAGCAACCAGAGGCCATTACACATGGTTTTCATGATAAAGTAAAAAAAACCGGCCGGGCACGGTGGCTCACTCCTATAATCCCAGCATTTTGGGAGGCCTAGACGGGTGGATCACGAGGCCAAGAGATCGAGACCATCCTGGCCAACATGGTGAAACCCCGTGTCTACTAAAAATACAAAAATTAGCTGCGCATGGTGGCGCACACCTGTAGTCCCAGTTACTTGGGAGGCCGAGGCAGGAGAATCTCTTGAACCTGGGAGGCAGAGGTTGCAGTGAGCCGAGATCGCATTACTGCACTCCAACCTGGCAACAGAGTGAGACTCCGTCTAAAAAAAAAATCAAGATAGCAGAGGCCCTCCATCAAAGAGCACGCCGTCTAGTTAGGGAGATGAACTTGGAACAACAGAGGGCAACAGAAAGTGCTACTGGCTGGCTGTCCTCAGACCACTTTGAGACCACTCAGCTCTCGAAAAAATTAGAGTACAAACATTGGTATCCCTACTCTGTAACCAATTAACTCACATTTTTTAGGCCATAGCAGCTGGAGGAATCAACCCTAGGAAGATGGATCCTAATTATGGTAGGAGTGCAGTGTGGCAAAGCAGAAAACGCAGACAGATCGAGTTCAAATCCTAGTCCTCTACCAGCTGTGATAATCAACTCAACCTTTTTAAAGACTCAGCAAATAAAATCGACACAATTAGTAGCCTCCTTCCTAGGCTGTTGTGAGGATTAAGATATGTATATTAGGTGTTCACTAGAGGATATAAATGAGTACTCAATAAATGAGATGTAGCCAGGTGCGGTGGCTCACACCTGTAATCCCAGCACTTTGGGAGGCCAAGGCAAGTGGCTCAGTTGAGCTCAGGAGTTTGAGATCAGCCTAGGCTACATGGTGAAACCCTATCTCTACAAAAAATACAAAAATTAGCTGAGTGTTGTGGCTCGTGCCTGTGGTCCCAAGCTACTTGGGAGGCTGAGGTGGGAGGATTGCTTGAGCCTGGGAAGTTGAGGCTGCAGCGAGCCAAGATCGTGCCACCGCACTCCAGCCTGGGAGACAGAGTGAGACTCTGTCTCAAAAAAATAAACAAGACGCAAACTTATGGTACAGTATTAAGACCTGTTACTAACAATGACCCTTGCTGCTATGGGTGGAAAGCCACCCAGGTGCCAAAGCAAGAGATTGAAGGCACAAACTGTTCCAATATAATAAAGAAAATAGAATAAGAAAATTTATACTAGAAATAGGATATAGAGATGATTATATATGGATATTATCAATCATTAGTCTTAGTATTAATCTCTGCTTTACTATTATAACCGAGGAATAACCTCGGCTGACCCCAAAGATCTCATGTCCCAGCCTTCATAACCTTCCAATCCTTATACTGGCACCGACTGACTCTGTCTCTGACTTCGCACCAAGTTTCTGGGACAGAGACTGTGGTTGCCTGGCTTGGATCAGGGTCACTTGGGTTCAGTGAGCTGTGACAAATGATGGTAGAAGTGCACTGTGGCACTGCAGCCTCGACCTCCCAGGCTCAAGTGATCCTCCCACCTTAGCCTCCCAAGCAGCTGGGATCACAGGCATGCGCCACCACGCCTGGCTAATTTTTGTATTTTTTGTGAAGACGGGGTTTTGCCCTGTTGCCCAGGCTGGTCTCAAACTCCTGACCATCTAGTGACAAGGGATGGCTTCTTTCTTTGACAAGGGAACACTTCTAGCAGTGAACACTTCAGAGCTGGCATCCCAGGATTTCTCCTCAGCTGCCTGTTCTATTCTGTGCTGGGTTGGTGGGCTGCCTTGTGTTCTAGCTTGGTTGATAACATCTGGAGAAGAAATATTGGGTGACATGTGAACACTCTGAAATAGAAATTTTGGTGTTAGTTTCCTAGGGCTGCTATAACAAAGTACCAGAAACCAGGTGGCTTAAAACACAGAAACTTATTGTCCCACAGTTCCGGAAGCTTAGAAATCCAAAATCAAGGTCATGGCCACTTTCCCTCTGTGTCTGTGTCCTCATATGGCGTTCTCCTTTTTATGTGCATCCACATTTCCCTCTGTTACTTTATTTATTTATTTATTTTGAGATTGACACTTGCACTATCGCCCAGGCTGGAGTGCAGTGGTGCGATCTCGGCTCACTGCAAGCTCCACCTCCTGGGTTCACGCCATTCTCCTGCCTCAGCCTCCCGAGTAGCTGGTACTACAGGCGCCTGCCACTAAGCCTGGCTAATTTTTTGTATTTTTTTTTAGTGGAGATGGGGTTTCACCATGTTAGCCAGGATGGTCTCGATCTCCTGACCTCGTGATCCACCCGCCTTGGCCTCCCAAAGTGCTGGGATTATAGGCGTAAGCCACTGTGCCCCAGCCTAATTATTTATTTTTTTGGAGACAAGTTCCTGCTCTGTTGCCCAGGCTGATGTGCAGTGGTGCAATCACGGCTCACTGCAGCCTCCATCTCCCAGGATCCTCCCCCATCAGCCTCCCAATAGCTGGGACTACAGAAGTGAGCCACTATGCTCGGCCCATTTCCCTCTTATATAGACACCAGTTCTATTGGATTACGGCCCACCCCAGTGACCTCATCTTAACCTGATTACATCTGCAAAGACCCTATTTCCAAATAAGGTCACGTTCACAGCTACAGGACTTCAACCTATATCTTAGGGAGATACAATTGAGCCCAGTTATAAGTGTCCACGCTGGGTATGGTGGTGTGTACATATAGTCCAGCTATGTAGGAGGCCAAGGCCGGAGGATCGCTTGAACCCAGGAGTTTGAGACCAGCCTGGGCAACATAGTGAAACCCCCATCTCAAAAAAAAGAAAAAGACTAAAATGTGTGTAAATAAAATGTAGTGGGAATACAGCCATGCTCATTCTATGGATAGTTGTGACAGAGACTATACACAAAGCTTAATATATTTACTACCTAGGCCTTTACAGAAAAAGTGTACCATTCCCTGCCTTAAAGGATGGGGTGGGAGTTCACAGGACAGAGAAGGCCAAGGGCGTCTTAGGCTGAGAGGACAGCAAGGCCAACCACAGCGAAGGTCAGCAGTGCAGCTGGTGGACGGTGGTCCTGGAGCTCTGGAAAACAAGGCATCTCATGAGTTCGAGTTAAAATAAAAAGCATCTTGAGTTGAACACCCTCAGAATCATGCCTTCAGCTTTTCTCCCTGGTGGAGAGGACAGCGTGGGAACTGGAACCCTTTCACACAAGCAGCCCAGGGCGTATCTGGAAGGAGAAGAGGCCTGGGAGGAGCCCAGGATGTCTGTGGAGTGACCTCAGCCGGTCCACTGGAGGGAAACCCAAGGCCGGCTGACTGTTTTTCTCTGGGAGAGCCAAGGGAGCCCCGGGGCACTGTGTTATTTGCTCCTTTCCTGTCTGATTGCATTTTCCTCCGGCTGCCCCAGGGAACCTGTTTCTGAGCCTGATGGTCCACTTCCAAAGACCAGGCCTCTTGCAGCGGGAAATGTTGGGGAAACCCCTTGTCTCCTGCCTGCCTGGTGGAGAGACTTCCCTTTTTGGTAGTAGCTGGTCTGTGAGGGGTGAGACCACAATAGATCAAGGGACCCCCCCCGGAGGGTTCCCTTTTTCAGTGTGCTTGTCAGTTGACTGTGCTCAGGGAGGGCCTGGTGGACGTTACCTGAGTTTGGCAAAAATGACCTCATAGTAACCTTGCCAGGTAGATATGGCAGAGGAAATTATCCCCGCTTGACTGTTGAGAAACTGCAGTTCAAAGAATGTTCGTTGATTTGCTCAGGATGGTATGGCTAGTCCTGGCAAGGTTGGCAACATCTCTGCCTTCTGCCATCCTGGCCCACCATTCCCTCCTTTCTTCTACCCGCCTCTTCTAGCTCAACTTATCCCCCGCCCCCCCTTTTTTTTTTTTTTTTCTGAGACGGAGTCCCGTTCTGTTGCCCAGGCTGGAGTGCAATGGCGCGATCTTGGCTCACTGCAACCTCTGTCTCCTGGGTTCAAGAGATTATCCTGCTTCAGCCTCCTGAGTAGCTGGGATTACAGGCGCGTGCCACCATGCCCAGCGAATTTTTGTATATTTTTAGCAGAGATGGGGTTTCACCATGTTGGTCAGTCTGGTCTCAAATTCCTGTCTCAGCCTCTCAAAGTGTTGGGATTACAGGCCTGAGCCACCGCACCTGGACTTCCCCTCTTTTAATTGATAATGTGTCCGGAATTGGTGGGTTCTTGGTCTCACTGACTTCAAGAATAAAGCCGCGGACCCTCGCGGTGAGTGTTACAGCTCTTAAGGGGGCGCATCTGGAGTTTCTTCCTTCTGGTGGGCTCGTGGTCTCGCTGGCTTCAGGAGTGAAGCTGCAGACCTTCGCGGTGAGAGTTACAGCTCATAAAGGCAGTGTGGACCCAAAGAGTGAGCAGTAGCAAGATTTATTGCAAAGAGCGAAAGAACAAAGCTTCCACAGCGTGGAAGGGGACCCCAGTGGGCTGCCACTGCTGGCTGGGGCAGCCTGCTTTTATTCTCTTATCTGGCCCCACCCACATCCTGCTGATTGGTAGAGCCGAGTGGTCTGTTTTGACAGGGCGCTGATTGGTGCGTTTACCATCCCTAAGCTAGACATAAAAGTCCTCCACGTCCCCACCAGATTAGTTAGATACAGAATATGGACACAAAGGTTCTCCAAGGCCCCACCAGAGCAGCCAGACACAGAGTGTCAATTGGTGCATCCACAAACCTCGAGCTAGACACAGGGTGCTGATTGGTGTGTTTACAATCCCTGAGCTAGACATAAAGGTTCTCCACATCTCCACCAGACTCAGGAGCCCAGCTGGCTTCACCCAGTGGATCCCACACCGGGGCTGCAGGTGGAGCTGCTCGCCAGTCCCGTGCCACGTGCTTGCACTCCTCAGCCCTTGGGTGGTTGATGGGACTGGGCGCTGTGGAGCAGGGGGTGGCGCTCGTCGGGGAGGCTCGGGCTGCACAGGAGCCCATGGAGGGGGTGGGAGGCTCAGGCGTGGCGGGCTGCAGGTCCCAAGCCCTGCCCCGCGGGAAGGCAGCTAAGGTCCAGTGAGAAATCGACCACAGTGCTGGTGGGTCAGCACTGCTGGGGGACCCAGTACACCCTCCGCAGCCGCTGGCCTGGGTGCTAAGCCCCTCATTGCCCGGGGCCAGCAGGGCCGGCCAGCTGCTCCGAGTGCGGGGCCCGCCAAGCCCACGCCCACCCGGAACTCCAGCTGGCCCGCAAGCGCCATGCACAGCCCCAGTTCCCGCTGCTGCCTCTCCCTCCACACCTCCCCACAAGCCTAGGGAGCCAGCTCCCGCCTTGGCCAGCCCAGAAAGGCACACCCACAGTGCAGTAGTGGGCTGAAGGGCTCCTCAAGTGCCACCAAAGTAGGAGCCCAGGCAGAGGAGGCGCGGAGAGCAAGTGAGGGCTGTGAGGACTGCCACCACGCTGTCACCTCTCAATCCCCCCTCTAAACAGGACACCCCAACTGCTGTTGGGAATTTGGCCACTGACCGCTCTAGCTACTTCCTGCTGGATAGGGGTGAAGAAGGGGCCCTGCAGTTGTAGTGTCCTTCAGAGGGGAGTTCTCTAGGGCAGGGGAAGTGCCAGCGGGTCGGTCCAGGGGTCCTCGGTAGAAGTTGTTAGTTGAACTCATTTGGGGTTCCATTTGTAAGACCATCTGTAGCTTGATGGCCTCGATTCTAGAGGAAACAAATATGATAAGAAGGTTAAAAATACAGGGCCCAAAGGCAAGTAACAGCAAGATGGCTGCCACGGGACCTAGAAAGGGGAGAAGCCATGTTGCCCAACTCCAGAGGTTGGTATAAGAACTTGAAAGGCATTGTCTGATTTCAGAAGCCTGTTCCTGTAAACGCCGGGCGGCACCTTATACTATCCCTGACTAGTTAGTGTAAAAACAACACTCTTCCCCTAAGAAGGTGCAGAGTCCTCCTTTCTCGGCACTGAGGAGGTCTAGGCCTCAGCGGTTTTGGAGAGTCACTGCTGCCAAAGAGTCTATTTGGGATTGTAAAGTAAGGATAAATTTCGTTATTTCTTTTTTTTTTTTTTTTTTTTGAGACAGAGTCTCGCTCTGTCGCCCAGGCTGGAGTGCAGTGGCGCAATCTCGGCTCACTGCAAGCTCCGCCTCCCGGGTTCACGCCATTCTCCTGCCTCAGCCTCCTGAGTAGCTGGGACTACAGGCACCCGCCACCACGCCCGGCTAATTTTTTTTTGTATTTTTAGTAGAGATGGGGTTTCACCGTGGTCTCGATCTCCTGACCTCGTGATCCGCCCACCTCGGCCTCCCAAAGTGCTGGGATTACAAGCATGAGCCACCGCACCCGGCCTAAATTTCGTTATTTCTTGCAAACTGTCTGAGAGGCAGATATGGGTTGAAGATCCACATAAGTAGAATATGCCTTGGCTGGGTAGATAGAAATTTACCCTGGCTTTTAAAGGAATGGGATACACTGTTTTTTCTTTACAACTTCCATCTCTCTTTCTTTCTCTTCAACTTCTCCTTTGTCTCTTTCTTTTTCTCTTTCTCTCCTTGACTTTCTGTCTCTCTGTCTCTTCCTCTCTCTGCCTCTTTCTCTGACTTTCTGTGTCTGTCCCTCTTTCTCTCTGACTCCTTCTCTTTGTCTCTTTCTCTTTGATTCTCTGTGTCTGTGTCTCTTTCTCTCTGACTCCATCTTTGTCTCTTCCTCTCTCTTTCTTTGACTTCCTGTTTCTTTCTTTCCTTTCTGCTGCCTCTGCCCCCTGCTTATGCTGCTGTTCTCCCCTCTCCTTCCCATTTTGATGGCTTTGTCAGTGTAAGAATAAGATGACATAGCAGCATTAAAGATAAACATTTAAACGAAAATCTCTCGGCTGGGCGCAGTGGCTCATGCCTGTAATCCTAGCACTTTAGGAGGCCGAGGTGGGTGGATCACGAAGTCAGGAGATCAAGACCATTCTGGCTAACACGGTGCAACCCCATTGCTACTAAGAAAATAAAAAAAAATTAGCCGGGCGTGGTGGCGGGTGCCTGTAGACCCAGCTACTTGGGAGGCTGAGGCAGGAGAATGGTGTGAACCCGGGAGGCGGAGCTTGCAGTAAACCGAGATTGTGCCACTGCACTCCAGCCTGGGCAACAGAGCGAGACTGTGTCTCAAAAAAAAAAAAGAAAAGAAAATCTCTCAAATACCACTGTTTATATAACACATTTCTATATATGCAAATGTGTGCTTTAAAAAACAGCTCTAGGCCAGGAGTGGTGGCTCATGCCTGTAATCCCAACACTTTGGGAGGCTGAGGCGGGTAGATCACCTGAGGTCAGGAGTTTGAGACCAGCCTGGCCAACATGGTGAAACCTTGTCTCTACTAAAAATCCAAAATTAGTCAGGTGTGGTTGCACACGCCTATAATCCCAGCTACTTAGGAGGCTGAGGCAGGAGAATTGTTTGAACCTGGGAGGTGGGGGTTGCAGTGAGCCAAGATCGCACCATTGCACTCCAGCGTGGGCAACAAGAGCGAAACTCTGTCTCAAAAGAAAAAAAAAAAAAGAAAAAAACCCCCAGCTCTAGTAAAATTGTAATTTACAATTGTGATAACACTGTATAGAACAAAACACACAAGTATAAGTAACATTTGGGAAATCTGCATTAGATCAGCAGGTTATATCCCTGTCAATATGCTGGTTGTGATATTGTACTATAGTTCTGCAAGATGTTACCATTGGGGAAAACTGGGTAGAGGTGGGATCTCTGTATCATTTCTTTTTTTTTTTTTTTTTGAGACAGAGTCTCGCTCTGTCACCAGGCTGGAGTGCAGCGGTGCGATCTTGGCTTACTGTAACCTCTGCCTCCCGGGTTCAAGCGATTCTCCTGCCTCAGCCTCCCGAGTAGCTGGGACTACAGGCACATGCCACCATGCCCGGCTAATTTTTGTATTTTTAGTAAAGACGGAGTTTCACCATGTTGGCCAGGATGGTCTCAATCTCTTGACCTCATGATCTGCCCGCCTCGGCCTCCCAAAGTGCTGGGATTACAGGCGTGAGCCACCGCGCCCGGCCTATACTTTCTTATAACTGCATGTGAATCTGCAAGTATCTATCTAACATTTTCGATTAAAAGAAAAAGCAATTCTGAAGGAGTTGAAATCCATGAGAATTTACCATTTCATGTTAAACCATTTTTCCTTAAGATTACATTATAAACATTTCCCCGTGTTTCTACAGACCTTGCAATAATCACTTACCGGCTACACGGCATTCCATCTAGTGGGTGTAAAATCGTTCCCTTAACCATTCTCCCTTGCTAGGTGGTGAGGTTGTTATCAATTTTTAGCTCCTACTAATAATGCCATAATGAACATGATTATGCCTAGGCCACGGTTATTCTTCTGAATTATTTCATTAGGATACATTCCCAGGGAGTGGGGTGCCTGGGCATAAGGTTCTGGACCTTTATGACTGTATTAGGTATTATTAATTTAATATTATATCTTTATTATTGCCCTTTCTAAGGTACAGATCGGCTTTTCCCCAAGTGAGCAAAAGTTCTCTGGCGCGCCTTTCAGCATTCAGATTTGTGGGGGGAAACCTAGGGGCCCCCCACTTATTTCCGCCTGCACAGTGTCAGGCCAGAGATTTGAGTGGCAGAATGACAGGGGCAGCAGAGTGCAGCTAGAGGAGCTGTCACGGGCGTCACCCTCCCACGGGGCCCGGGCGGGCGTCCGGGGACCTCCTGGGACTCGGTGGCGCCGGCGACCTTCTCCCCAGAGCAGCAGAGGCCGTGAGGGGCCCTGCGGGGCCATGAGGGCGCGCGGCTTTCTTGAAAACAAAGCAGCCTCTGCTCACACTGCAGGCGCTCTGGAGCTGCAGGAGGCCGTTTCCAGAAAGCACAGGATTCGGCCTAAAGCGGTGGCGAGACCGCTGCGTCCCTCGGAGCCCGGAGGGGAGGCCCTGGGTGCCGGGCCCCAAGGCTCGCGGGCGATCGCCGCCCGTGAGGCGCCGCCGGGGAAGTCCGGAGCCCTAGCGTCCCCAAAGCCGTCCGCAGCTCTGCGTCCCAGTCCCGGGCGAGCGCCGCGCAGAGGCCCGAGGACCCCACGCCTGGGTGGGGAAGGCGCGGCCTCGCCATCTTGCTGGGCCGCGCGCGCTGGGCGTAGGCGTGCGCGTCTGTGCAGTGTTCACCTCTTTTGGGATTTTATTCTCTTGTTTCATTTAATTTAACTCATTTAAAATTTTTTTTATTTTACTTTTTCTTTCATTTTAGTTTTGTTTTAAATTTTATTAATTTCATTAAATTTAAATTTTGTTAATTTAATTTTAATTTTAGGTGGTTTTTTTTTTTCAGTTTGGATTGCCAGATTAAATGCAGGACGTCCAGTTAAATTCAAATTTCAGATAAGCAACAGATACATTTTTAGTATAAATCTATCCTGTTCAGGATGTCCTATTTAGTATCAGAATGTCTCCAACGTTTTGTCCTGGTTTTTTTGTTTGTTTGTTTTTTGAGACAAGGCCTTGCTTTGTTGCCCAGGCTGGGGTGCAGTGGCACAATCATAGTTCACTGCAGCCTCCAACTCCTGGACTCAAGGGATCTTACTGCCTCAGCCTCCAGAATAGATGTACACCACTACACTCAGCTAATGTTTGTATTTTTTGTAGAGATGGGGGGTCTCGCTATGTTGCCCAAGTTGGTCTCAAACTCCTGGGCTCAAGTGATTCTCCTGCCTTGGTCTCCCAAAGTGCTGGGATTCCAGGCATGAGCCACCACTCCTGGCCTGGCTTGTATTTTTATTTGCTAAATCTGGCAACCCAATTTGCAGTAGAACCCTTTCTTTGGAGGACATCTGACTCAGAACCCTAATACCTACTCAATGACAGCAGGTGGTCTGTGTGAACTGGGGCCAAGACTAGGGAGTGCAGGAATGTGAGTGTCACCCAGTGTCTCCCAGACTGGCCTGAGGAACCCCCTGAGCAGAACCGAACCACTGAACCTCTCTTACAGGGGCTGAACTCCCCGAGGGCAAGACAGCAACGGCCGCACCAGGTAGGCTCTGTACATTGAATTATTCCAGCCATGGCTGGCTCCTGTACTCTCAAAAGTCCCTCACGGGCCAGGCGCAGTGGCTCACGCCTGTACTTCCAGCCCTTTGAGAAACCTCACTTGAGGCCAGGAGTTCAAGACCAGCCTGCCCAACATGGCAAAACCCTGGCTAATACAAAAAATTAGCCACACGTGGTGGCACACGCCTGTAATCCCAGCTACTTGGGAGACTGAGGCACAAGAATAACTTGAACTTGGGAGGTGGAGGTTGCAGTGAACCAAGATCGTGCCACTGCACTCCAGCCTGGGCGACAGAGCAAGACTCTGTCTCAAAAAACAAACAAAAGTCCCTCAGGCCCATATCCTGTGAGCAACAAGCTCTGAAGGAGGGGCCCAGGTCTGCCACTATGGGATGTGGGCAAGTCACTGGCCTCAGTTTCTCCATCTGTGAAATGGGGCTGTTGTTTGGGCTGCTGGAGATAATCTATATGAAAGTGCCTGGTGAACCTGGACACCCAGAGACTCTAAAGTGTGCTTTTTCTTGTCAGCTTTACTGATGCATAATTCACAAACAGTGACATTCCCCAATTTTAAGTGTTGAACTCAATGCATTTGGACAGATGTTTACAGTTGTGTGACCACCACAATTGCATATATATACATATATAGATATACATGTATATATATTTGAGGTCAAAAAACATGTGCTGAGCATCTGCTATATCCTAAGCCCTAGGGTGTGCCAGGCACCCAGCTCACAGAGTTGAAGGCCACAGCCCTTCTTTGAGGAATTCCAGGTCTGGTGGAGAAGCAGACCACGTGTACTTGACCACCACACACCTGTGTGAGCAGCAGCTCAGGAAGGAACATGGGGGCCAGCGAGGTATGAGGCCACTCTTCTGGCTGTAACGCCCTAGATAGAGCATTTAGTCTGGCCGCCTCCACCGCAGCCACATCAAGCCTTCAGTCTCACCCTTGCTGGGTCTGGAATACCCGTGCAAAGCCACATCCTCTTTCCTCTTATCTGGCAGAGGCTCATTCCTCTCCATGTTTCAAGGCCCAACTCAGATGCTGCCTCCTCTGAGAAGCCACACCGATTTTCCTGGTGATTCTGGGGCACATTTGTGGCTCCTGCTCGTTGGGCTAGGGGCCTGCAGGTGCTGAGGGCTAGAGGGAGGCAGAATCTTAAAAAGGGGGTGCCCAGTGGGAAGGGCCGTGGGGTGGGCCAGGGGAGGATCATGTCCTGTAACAGGAGATGCAAATGGCAGGGCGGGATGTGGAGGTTCAGGCCGGGATGTGGAGGTTCAGGGCCAGCCCAGGAGGCCGGGGGCCAGGGCTCAGGGTACAGGCAGGGGTCCGAGCAGCCTTCCTTCTGGGCCTGTCTGCCCAGCCAGGAGAATCTGTTGGTGCTCCCCACTGGAGAGGGACCAGGGCAGGGGGAGAGTGAAGGTGTGCACAGCGGGTGGTGAGCCTGACGGGAAGGGGCCCCACCTGCAGATCTTCCCGATGTCACATGAACCAAGGAGTTATAGTTAGAAGGCACCCATTCAAGTCCTTATTCAGCAAGTGCCACGCAGGCTCCTGACTGTGCTAGCCCTGTGCCCAGGAGGGTGGGTAGTGGCGGTTGGTGGGCAGAG
The DNA here is from genome assembly GCF_009828535.3 of Hylobates moloch. NCBI lineage: Eukaryota > Metazoa > Chordata > Mammalia > Primates > Hylobatidae > Hylobates > Hylobates moloch. The sequence goes on along the minus strand of NW_026652288.1, from coordinate 24,893,292 downwards.
TTGTCCCAAACCCCGCTGTCATCTCTGAGGCTTCCCCAGACTCTGGCTCTGTGCCTTGCCCTGCGTTAGCCCCATGGGAGCCTTGATTCTGGGACTGAGGTCTTATGGGATGTCATTTGTCATGGGGCAGAAAGGTGGGATGGGAGAGTGGCAGTGGGAACAGAGAATAGTTCTGTTCTCGCTATCCCGCGTGTCAGTTTTGCCTTTCAAGTAAATCTGGAATCCATTTGTTTCTTTTCAGCTAAGAGTGCCACCGTTCCAGCCGCATCATTTCGTACCTGGATGGCCACAGATCTCTCCACAACTCACTTAGGCCCCTGTGTTCGGTTCAGGCCACTGCAGTCTGTGTGATCTGAAAGCAATAGCAGCAACAGCAGCAGAGACTTTTGATACTATTACAAAAAGTAGGTGGGGTGCGGTGGCTCAGGTCTGTAATCCCAGCACTTTGGGAGGCCAAGGCAGGAGGATCCCTTGAGCTCAGGAGCCTGAGACCAGCCTGGGCAACATTGCGAGACCTTATCTCTACTGAAAAAACAAACAAACAAACAAAAAACAATTAGCCAGGTGTGGTGGCACGGGCCTGTAGTCCCAGCTACCCAGGAGGCTGAGGTGGGAGGATCGCTTGAGCCTGGGAGATACAGGCTGCCGTGAGCTATAATCGCACCATGGTACTCCAGCCTGGGCAACAGAGTAAGACCCTGTCTCAAAAAGCAAACAAACAAACAATGATTAAAAAAATATATAACATAAAAAACCTCAAAAGCAATACCTTCTTTTTTTGAGACAGAGTCTCGCTCTGCCGCCCAGGCTGGAGTGCAGTGGTGCAGTCTCATCTCACTGCAACCTCCAACTCCCAGGTTCAAGCGATTCTCCTGCCTCAGCTTCCCGAGTAGCTGGTATTAGAGGTGCATATCACCACACCTGGCTAATTTTTGTATTTTTAGTAGAGACGGGGTTTTGCCATGTTGGCCAGGTTGGTCTTGAACTCCTAACCTCAGGTGATCCACCCGCCTCAGCCTCCCAAAGTTCTGGGAATACAGGTGTGAGCCACGCACCTGGCCTCAAAAGCTATACCTTCTTATGGCAATAACTCAAATACCAAAGGAGGATTTTAGGTGAAAGTCAAAGACAGACTCCCCTTTTCCCTCATCCCCAACCTCCAGGCCTGCTTCTCAGAGCAACTTGTTTCTTCTGTAACCCTTCCAATTTTTTTCAAAGTATATAAATGATTTTCTACGTGTGTGTATGTGTAATTGCATGTATATCTTTATATAGGTATGTATGTATGTAACCTTAAAAATCAAACGATGAGACTTCGGCACCGTGTATTTTTCACTTGAAAGTGCCTGCTGGGGCTCTGTTCATGTCAACACGCCTGAGGACTGCCGTCCTTGTTTCCCAGTGTTTTGCTCTTACAGATAATGCTGCAGTGAAATCAATCCTTAGATGTGGAATTGCTGGCTTCAGGGGATGCGCACTTAAAATATTGATAGCTAGTGCAAATTGCCTTTCACAATGGCTCTACTGATTTCCATTTCCATAAATAATCCAATCTTTCTCCTCACTCTTCAAAATGCTTCCCCATCTGATAGGTGAAAAATGGTATCTTACCTTCATTTGTCTTAAAAATTATGAGGCCAGGTGCAGTGGCTCATGCCTATAATCCCAGCACTTTGGGAGGCCGAGGTGGGTGAATCACTTGAGGTCAGGAGTTCGAGACCAGCCTGGCTAACATGATGAAACACTGTCTCTACCAAAAATCCAAAAAAAAAAAATTAGCCAGCCGTGGTGGTGAGCACCTGTAGTCCCAGCTACTCAGGAGTCTGAGGCAAGAGAATCACTTGAACCCGGGAGGCGGAGGTTGCAATGAGCTGAGATTGCACCACTGCACTCCAGCCTGGGTGACAGAGTGAAACTCCAAAAAAAAAAAAAAAAAAAATTATGAGTGAAGTGGAGCATTTGACATATCTCTTATACACGTGAATCTTTTTCTGCGGTGTGTTCTCTTGCTTCTTCTTTCCACTGGGTTCTTTATCTGTGGTTTATTGATTTCTTTTCTTTTCTTTTTTCTTTTCTTTTCTTAGATGGAGTCTTGCTCTGTCACCCAGAAGGGAGTGCAGTGGCGCGATGATCTCGGTTCACTGCAACCTCCACCTCCTGAGTTCAAGTAATTCTCCTGCCTCAGCCTTCTGAGTAGCTGGGGTTACAGGCGCCCGCCACCATGCCTGGCTAATTTTTGTATTCTTAGTAGAGACGGGGTTTTGCCATATTGTCCAGGCTGGTCTCTAACTCCTGACCTCAAGTGATCCTCCTGCCTTGGCCTCCCTAAATTCTGGGATTACAGGCGTGAGCCACTGTGCCTGGTGGGTTTATTGATTTCTTCTTCTTCTCTTTTTTTTTTTCAGACGGAGTCTCCCTCTTGTTGCCCAGGCTGGAGTGCAATGGTGGGATCTCAGCTCACTGCAACCCCTGCCTCCCGGGTTCAAGCGATTTTCCTACCTCAGCCTCCAAAGTAGCTGGGATTACAGGCATGAGCTACTGCGCCCGGCCTGGTTTATTGATTTCTAAGCATTCTTTGTAGTTCAGGAAATTGGCACATAGACTCTCGTATTGTTGCAAATGTTTCCCCCAACTAATCTTTATGTATTTTTGTCATAAGGAGTTTTACACTTTTTAGACTCAAATTAAGAATAGAGTCATGTTTTGTTCTCATGCACTGATGATTCCACTTGTACATTTACGTTTTTGGTCTACCTGCAATTTATTTTGATGTCAAGGAGAAAGGTGTGGATCCACATTTAATTGTTTTCTAGGTGGCCAGCCATTTCCCCAATACTATTTACTGAATAATCCATTTTCCCAACTGGTGTCGTTCTGCCTTTATCATATTCTAAATTTCCATATATACTTGGGTCTCTTTCAGTGTCTCTGTTGTGTTCTGTTGATCTTACTGCCTGTTCTTGTACGTCTGCCAAATTGCTTTATTTCTTCCAGGTCTCTAATGTATTTTTACTATGCGATAGGGTTACTTTTTAGAGATTTACTGGCTATCTGCACTTAATATATTTTCCAGAAGAATTTTCGTGTTATTTTATGGGTCTAGTGGGAAGGCAGCATGAAACACATCATTATAAAAGTCATTTAATCATATTGTCATAAGTGCTGCAGAGGGAGAGTCCTGGGAATTGGGAAAGGAGACAGCACGGGCCCTAAGATTTGGGTTTTATGTATCTGGCAAATATATAGGTAAATTTAAGGAGGCTTAACATTTCCACAATACTGACTTTTGTTTAAAACAAAATGTGTCTTTCCACTTATTCAAGTCTTCTTTTATGTCCCTCAGTAAAGTTTACAACTTTTCTTTAGAAATGTTTTACATACTCCTTGATAAATCAGTTTCTAAACAGTTTGTTCTTTGTGTTGCTCTTATGAATGGACTCTTTTCTTCCAGTTAGTGTGTTTTCTAACTGGTAGTGTCGTTAGAGGGGACTTTTCTAAAAGGCCAGTCGCGCTCAAAAGCACTCTGCCCCTTCAGTGGCTTCCTGTTCCTGCGAGGATCTCCCACACTTCTAACCAGCCGACAAAGTCCTGTGAGGTCTGGCCCGCTCCCCTTCTCCCCTTCCTCCTCTGTTCTGTGTGCTCCAGGTGCTCGCACGGTGCTCTCTCACTGCTGGGCCAGATGGCTCCTCCGTACCCCTGAGTTCTTAGCATGAAGAAGACTTCCTCAGGGAAGTGGATCCGGGATTGAGCCAAGGCTCCTGTGAATGCTCCTGTACAACAGTGTGCTGAGAATCATTCCTGTGGTCATGTGTTCCATGCTGCCTCTCCACAGCCTGTACTCCAAGAGGGCACAGGACTCTGCCTGTCTCCTTCCTTCTCTTCCTCTCCTTCTTCCTCCTCTTCTTCTTTCCGCTTTCTTCCTCCTTCTTTCTTTTTTCTTCTTTGACAGGGTCTCGCTTTGTAGCCCAGACTGCAGTGCAGTGGCGCAATCATGGTTCCCTGCAGCCTTGACCTCCTGGGCTCAAGCGATCTCCTGCCCCAGCCTCCCGAGTAGCTGGTAGCAGGCATGGGCCAACATGCCTGACTAATTTTTTAAAACATTTTTGTAGAGATGGGAGTCTCACTATGTTGCCCAGGCTAGTCTCAAGTAATCCTCCTGCCTTGGCACTCCCAAAGGGCTGGGGATTACAGACATGCCCCACTGCACCTGGCCTGCCTGTCTTCCTCACTGTCTCCCCAGCTGTTGAGTAAATTCACAGTATTGGGAATGGAAGTTGCATGTCCTGTTTTCTGGCCTGGGGGCTTCCTGGCATCCTGGACTTCGGGACAGTGAAAATTCATCTGGCTGGCAGTCCTCTCAGCCAGCTTCCCTCACTCCTGCCAATAAAGAGACTGAAAGCTGAGCTTCACTGTTTTTTTGTTTTGTTTTGTTTTTGGTTTTTTTGAGATGGAGTCTTGCTCTGTTGCCCAGGTTGGAGTGCAGTGGCAAATTTGTGTATTTTTAGTAGAGATGGGGGTTTCACCAGGTTGGACAGGCTGGTCTCGAACTCCTGACCTCAGGTGATCCACCCGCCTCGGCCTCCCAAAGTGCTGGGATTACAAGCAAACTGAAAGCTTCTTCTTCTTCTTTTTTTTTTGAGATGGAATTTCGCTCTTGTTGCCCAGACTGGAGTGCAATGGCACGATCTCGGCTCACTGCAACCTCTGCCTCCCAGGTTCAAGTGATTCTCCTGCCTCAGCCTCCCAAGTAGCTGGAATTACAGGCACGTGCCACCACACCCGGCTAATTTTTGTATTTTTAGAAGAGATGGGGTTTCGCCGTGTTGGCCAGGCTGGTCTCAAACTCCAGACCTCAGGTGATCCGCCCACCTCGGCCTCCCAAAGTGCTGGGATTACAGGCGTGAGCCACCACGCCTCGCAAACCAATGATTTTTAATTGTTTTGTTCACAGCCATTGCCTGAGACAGTACACGCTTGGTAAACACTTCATTGAATCAGTGAACTAGGTTTAAAATAGGCATAAGAGTGAAAGCTCCTGTGGCAGGAAGGGTATCAAGGTAACAGGATTACTTTGTATTCCTGTATTATATGTCCCCCAGGATGTCTTTAAGGGAATTAAGGAACTTGTAAAATGAAAAAAATTCCGTTTCCCGTGATGGTACCGCACCGGGTGGCCACCAGAGGGCAGGGCTGCCCTACTGTCAGGGATTGTAACCACCAGACCGTCTTCTAAAGTCTTAAATAATGCAGGGCTTTAGGTAGAGATCACAGAGCCTCCCACCTGGGGACCTTCACGGTGACAGGACTCAATCCCCATGTCTCCCTCACCGAATCTCAGCTTCCTAGATGAGGCAGAAGCATCTCTCTCTTGCTCTTGTGTGAAGAATACAGCCTGTCTCACTGGGCCCACAGCTTCGTTCTTGAGTACTGAGCCCTTCTGAGTGCTCTCTCTGGGATCAGCAGTGAATAGGAAGCAGTTCCTACCCTCTTGGAGCATGTCCCAGGCGTACTAACCCTCAGATACACACAGGAAAGCTCAGGTTTGGAGAGATGCCAAACCCTGCAAAAAAGCCGAGAGCTTAACTTAGGAACCTAGATTTATTCATTGCTGTATCCACTCAGCAGGCACCTGGTACTGACTCTTATGGCTGGGGCTTGTGTGAGGGTTCATTCATTCTCCCCAAAGATGTCTGGAATGCTTGTTCTCTACGGGTGCTGCTCCAGACTAGCGGAGGCAACAGTTTCTATTCTCAGGAAGCTCACAGTGTGGTAGTGGTGGGGAATAGGCCATCAACACATAAATATAAATATATAACGTAAAGCTGGTGATAAATGCTATGAAGAAAACCAAGCAGGATAGGCACATTGAGAGTGATGAGCTGGGGGTGCTATTTTGTATAAGGAGGTCTGGGAAATCTCTGATGAGGTTTCTTTTGAACAGAGACCTTAATGAGGCAAGGGAGCAAGGGGTCAGGATGTGCAAAGGCCCAGAGGCAGGAGGGTGGGAGTGTGTGTGTGTGCGTGTGTGCACGGTAGAATGCAGACCCTGTTGAGGTGCAAGATCCTGCAGATCCTTGTAGGCCATCATAGACTTTGCCTTTTGCTTGGGGTGATTTGCTGTGTTTTTTTGTTTTTGTGTTTTTGAGACAGAGTCTCACTGTTGCCCAGGCTGGAGTGCAGTGGCATGATCTCGGCTCACTGCAACCTCTGCCTCCCAGATTCAAGTGATTCTCGTGCCTCAGCCTCCTGAGTAGCTGGGACTACAGGTGCCCACCACCACACGACTAATTTTTGTATTTTTAGTAGAGACGGGGTTTCGCCATGTTGGCCAGGCTGTTCTCGAACTTCTGGCCTCAAGTGATCTGCCCACCTTGACCTCCCAAAGTGCTGGGATTACAGGCGTGAGCCACCATGCCTGGCTGTGGCTTGCTGTGGCTTGCTGTGTTGAGAATAAACTGCAGTGGTGCAAGGTAGTGGCTGGGAAACTGGCTAGGAAGCTGTTCTAATCAGCAGGAGGTGATGGTGATGGTAGTGGCTTTCACCTGGGACACTCCGTAAACGCTTGCTAAATTGAACTGAGCTGTTTTGGTCAATGCTTGCTTAAAATCATGACCTCTTGGCCCCTTGCAGAGAATGGAGAAACCACCATAGGAACAAAACTTCAAAAAAGAAACTGTCCTGATTTTGGTAGTTGGTGTTAAAAGGAAGTTTCACTCCTATTTTCAAGCAGGAACCATGGAGTTCTAAAGTGGAAAGGATCCTGGCCAGAAATGCTCGTCCGGACCTTCAGTTTGACAGACGAGCTATCTGAAGGTTGGCGAGGTGACTCATTTGAGGTCACACAGCAGCATCGTGGCCGCCTGGGATTCTGGAATGAAGACTCTTTCCCTGCAATTGTGTTTCTCTTGCTGCTTTGTTAATTCAGCAAACATTTCCCAGGCCCTCGGAGGAGTCTGCTCCGTTCCCACAGTATGAACCCCCTGTCTTCTGGGGTTCTGCTGAAGTCTCCCAGTTACTCTGGCCACATGCTGTGCCCGTCAGCTGATCAGCTCTGCCAGGTCATGCCTGGCAATCCACACCTTGCCTTGTTTTCCCAGGATGCTGAGCTGGCTCTGGTCCTCTCTCCATGTGGCAGGCATCTTGGCCCTCTCACTCACAATCCAGAACAGTTGCAATGTGGATGAGTGAAAATTTGCAGGATCTATCCAAAGTGCCCATGCCCTTTGACCCAGGAGTTCCACCTCTAGGATTGATCCTATTAGCAATGCATGAAGGTTCATGCACAAGGATCACTGTTCAGTGCAACATGTTTTGGAACAGCCTTGCCTGTAGAAACTCCTGCAGCCTGTGGCTGCACGCTCTTTTTTTCTTTTTTTTCTCTTTTTTTTTGAGATAGAGTCTCGCTCTGTCGCCCAGGCTGGAGTACAGTGGCACAATCTCGGCTCACTGCGACCTCCGCCTCCTGGGTTGAAGTGATTCTCCTGCCTCGGCCTCCCGAATAGCTGGGATTACAGGCGCGTGTCACCACGCCCAGCTACTTTTTGTATTTTTGGTAGAGATGGGGTTTCACAGTGTTGGTCAGGCTGGTCTCGATCTCCTGACCTCAGGTGATCCACCGTCTCAGCCTCCCAAAGTGCTAGGATTACAGGCATGAGCCGCCCCCCACGCCCAGCCCTCCACACTCTCCTGATTTCTTGTCTCTTCCTGGCTCCTCCTCTGTCATCACACTCTAAATGTGAGTGTCTCCCTCGGCACTAGGCTTTCCCAGTTCTCACCTTATGCTGCTGTCTTGGTGTGACTCTCCACTCCTTTGGTTTTAAGCCACCTCTGTACTGACTCTCCCATGGTCAAGTCTCCAGGCCTGACCTGTCAATGATCCAGCTTCTCACAGCCAGTTGCCTTTTTTTTTTTTTTTTGAGATACAAATCACTTACCATAAAATTCATCATTTTAAAGTGCGTAATTCGGGGCTGGGCATGGTGGCTCATGCCTGTAATCCCAGCATTTTGGGAGGCCAAGGCGGGTGGATCAGTTGAAGTCAGGAGTTCGAAACCAGCCTGGCCAACATGGTGAAACCCTGTCTCTACTAAAAATGCAAAAATTAGCCGGGCACAGTGGCGGGTGCCTATAGTCCCAGATACTGGGGAGGCTGAGGCAGGAGAATCACTTGGACCTGGCAGGTGGAGATTGCAGTGAGCCAAGATCACACTACTGCACTCCAGCCTGGGCAACAGAGTGAGACTCCATCTCAAAAATAAACAAATAAATAATGTGCGTAATTTGGTGGTTTTTCGTATGTTCCCAAGGCTGTGCAACCATCACCACTAGATAATTCCAGAACATTTTCACCACCTGAAAAAGAAACCCATGAGTAGTCGCTCCCCCTTCCCCGCATTCGCAGCCCCTGGCAATCAGGACTCTATTTTCTGCCTCTATAGATCTGCCTATTCTGGACATTTTCTATAAGTGGAATTATACAATATGTAGCCCTTTGTGCATGTTATTTCATTTAGCATAATGTTTTTGAAGTGCATCTATGTTGTAGGATGTATCAGTACTTCATTCTTTATGTTTAAATACAATTTCGTTGGATACCATGTTTTGTCCATCCATTCATTCATCAGTGGATGAACACTGGGCTATTTCCACTTTTGGGCTATTATGAATAATGTTGCTATGAACATTCATGCATCAGTTTACTTATTCATTCACATATATATACACATATACATATATATACACACATATATATACACATATACACACACACACACACACACACACACACACACACACACACACACACATATATATATGTTTGAGACAGAGTCTCACTCTGTCCCCCAGGCTGGGGTACAGTGGTGTGATCTCAGCTCACTGCAACCATCTGTCTCCTGGGTTCAAGCGATTCTCCCACCTCAGCCTCCTGAGTAGCTGGGATTAGAGGCCTGTGCCACCACACCGAGCTAATTTTTGTATTTTTAGTAGAGACAGCATTTCACCACGTTGGCCAGGCTGATCTCGAACCCCTGACCTTAAATGATCTGCTTGCCTCGGCCTCCCAAAGTGCTGAGATTACAGGCGTGAGCCACTGCGCCCGGCCTGCATACACCAGTTTTCATGTGAACATGCTTTGGATTCTCCTGCATCCACACCCAGGAATGCAGTTGCCGGCCCATATGGTTCACTCCGGAGGAGCCGCCAGACTGTTTCACCGCAGCTGTACCATTTGCATTTGTGTCAGTGTTGTATGAGGTTCCAGCCAGGCCTCTTGAAGTTTTCCCTGAGGGGTCCCAGGGGGTTGTCACACTTCACATGTCAATGTCTGAACACTTTCTCTCCTTCGTATTGGTAAATGGCACACACTGTTCAAGCCAGACACCTGGGGGCCATTCTTCAAACCAACAACATTTCTGACCCCTCCAGCCGTCAATAAGACCTCTCAATCCTACCTCCCAAATAAATCTCAAACCTGTTAATTTTTCCATTTCCACTGCCAACACCCTGTCCAAGCCGCCAGCATTACTCACTTGAACTGCATCATAGTCTTCTGCTGCGGGTCTCCACTTCCAGACTCGTTCCTGCTAATCTACTCCATAGCAGAGTTATTTCTTTAAAATACATTTTTAATGTCGGTTGCAGTGGCTCCCACCTGTAATCCCAACACTTTGGGAGGCCGAGGTGGGCGGATCATCTGAGGTCAGGAGTTCAAAAACAGACTGGCCAACGTGGCGAAACCCCGTCTCTACTAAAAATACAAAAAAATTAGCCAGGTGTGGCAGTGCATGCCTGTAATCCCAGCTACTCGGGAGGCTGAGACAGGAGAATCCCTTCAACCTGGAAGGTGGAGGTTACAGTGAGCTGAGATCAGGCCACTGCACTCCAGCCTGGGCAACAGAGTGACACTCTGTCTCAAAAAAATAAAAAATAAGAATAAAATAAATAAAATAACATTTTAAAATGTAAATCAAAGTCATCTATATATGTGTGTGTGTACACACACACACACATATATTTCTAGATATGTATGCATGTATAATGCAAATACAGGGAAAAGAGTCAACTATTCCCAGAAAGTGCATGGGCCACAGGGCCTCCCTGATCTGACTGCCAGTCACTTCCCTAACCTCATCTCCTGCCTCTCTCCCTTGGCCCACTGCAGTGTAGCTAGGCCTCCTCACTGTTCCTCCAACCCAGCAGGACCACTCCTAGCTAGAGGCCTTTGCACTTGCTGCTCCTTGTATCTGAATGCTCTTCTCCCAGACATCCACGTGGCTCTCTTCTTTGCCTCTTTCGTGGTTTCACTCAAATGTCACTTACTCAGTGATGCCATCTCTGGTCCATCTATCTAAACCCCTCCCCTTCATCCCAACCTTCTCTCTTGCTTCATCCCAAACACTATGTAGCACAGTATGGATTTTACTTATTTTATTTTTCATTTCCCCTTCTAGAATATAAACTCCATTTTTTGGCTGTTTCATTTACTTCTGTGTCCCTAGTGCCTAGAACAGGACCTGGCACCAAAGGAGATCAGTAAATATGTGTTGGATGAATGAATGAGAAACATCAGTTTCATGATTCGATTATTTCGCAACCTCCAGTCCTTGTCCTCAGAAGTAACCACTTTTCATTGTTTCTCCGGGTATTTAACTCAGTTTCTCTAAATAACATGTTACTGTTGCTGTTTTCGATTTATCCATTTTAAACATCTACTGTCTTTCTCTGATCTTACCACTTCCTTTCCATCATCCCAAAACTGTGATTTTGCATTTAGTTAAATCATTAGGACTATGTAAATATTGTTCACTGCAAAGACAAATTTGTACTCTGATTATATTTCCTTCCTCATACGGCATTTTTCTCTCCCTAGAGCTTCTAATTGCCTGTTTCATTCCCTGCAATGCTTATTATTATTATCATAATCCTGATAATTTTCCAATGTGGCACCATATTAGAGATTCTTAGGAGTTTTTTTTCCCCTCCATGGTACTTATCACAATTTGTAATTATATAGTTATTTGGTTGTTTACTTTCTTAAGTGTCTGTCTCTTTCATTGGAACATAGGGTTTTAGAACAAAGCCTGCTTTGTTTACCGGAGATTCCCAGCACCTGGCCCCTCTCTCCTGCCTGGCACATAGCGGATCCTTAACACACATTTATTGAATCAGTGAAGAATAAAATCCGGAAACGTACGTGTATGAGCATAGGTGAATGGTTGGTTGGACAAATTGTAGCATAGCTCTAGAATGGAAAAGTATCCAGCAGTTAGAAACGATGAGCTACAAAGGCTGAATACTCTGTCAGATATCATTGTTTTGGTGACTGTTACTGATAACACCTGTAAATTTAGCAGCTTCAGAATAATCACTGTATTATGCTCAAGGATTCTGTGGGTCAGGAAGTTACATCCACATTATTGTTTTTACAAATTCACATAGCTTTGTTTTTCTTTTCTCTCCTTTTACTTCTTGAAACAGGGACTCGCTTAGTCACCCAGGCTGGAGTGCAGTGGTGTGATCACAACTCACTGCAGCCTCAACCTCCCAGGGCTCAGGAGATCTTCCCACCTCAACCTCCCAAGTAGCTGGGACTACAGGCACACGCCACCACGCCCAGCTCAATTTTGTATTTTTAGTAGCGACAAGGTTTCGCCATATTGCCCAGGCTGGTCTTGAACTCCTGGGCTTAAGTGATATGCCCGCCTCGGCCTCCCAAAGTGCTGGGATTACAGGTGTGAGCCACCGTGCCCAGCCTTGTTTTTCTTATAATATCAAAATGTGCTTACCACAGAATAGTCAGAAAACGTAGACAAAAAAAAAAAAAAATAGACAAGACCCCACAATCTAACTCATCCGGCAATAAGCACTGTTAATACCTCCAAAGTATCCTTCCCAAACCGTTTGAGTTTGATTTTCATGTAAATTCTTCCAGGCTTAAACAAATGCATGTATAAATCCATCATGCTCTGTTGTGACCTGTATTTTCTATTCAACAATATACCGTGGGTAACTCTCCACATTAGTACTAGAGCTCAGTGTCGTTCCTTTAAAACGTTACAGAACATTGCTTTCCTCTGTGTTCACTTGGTCCTGCCTTCTTTCTTTGAACAAATGCCCACTGTGTGCTGGACACTGTCTTATGTGTTAGGTGCATTGTGCTGGTGAAACAGACTCCCTGCCTGCTCTCCTAGGGCTTATAGGCAGGCAAGTGTAAGCATCATGATTTATTAAACCAATCCTCAGGTGGTGGTTATTTTGTTTCCATTTTTTCTTTTTAATTAGTTAATTATTATTACTATTATTATTATTATTTTTAGAGACAAGGTCTTGCTCTGTCACCCAGGCTGGAGTGCAGTGGAATGATCATGGTGCACTGTGGCCTTGAATCTGGGGCTCAAGCGATCCTCCCACCTCAGCCTCCCAAGTAACTGGAACCACAGGTGTGTGCTACCACGCCTGCCTAATTTTTTTATTTTTATTTTTTGTAGAGATGGGGTCTCCCTGTGCTGCCCAGGCTGGTCTCAAACTCCTGGCTTCAAGTGATCCTCTCACCTTAGCCTCCCAAAGTGTTGGGGTTACAGGCATAAGCCATTGCACCTAGCCCAATTTTTCTTTTATAAATACAAAAACCCTTCTACATATATCTTTTCTTTTTTTTTTTTGAGACGGAGTCTTGCTCTGTCGCCCAGGCTGGAGTGCAGTGGCGCAATCTCCACTCACTGCAAGCTCCGCCTCCCGGGCTCACGTCATTCTCCTGCCTCAGCCTCCAGAGTAGCTGGGACTACAGGCGCCCGCCACCATGCCCGGAGAATTTTTTGTATTTTTAGTGGAGACGGGGTTTCACCGTGTTAGCCAGGATGGTCTCAATCTCCTGACCTTGTGATCCGCCCGCCTCGGCCTCCCAAAGTGCTGGGATTACAGGCATGAGCCACCGCGCCCAGCGATCTTTATTTTCTTAAGATCAGGTTCTGAAACTGGGATACGTGTGGTACTGGGCCATTGAAAATATGGATACATGGCTGGGTGTAGTGCTTCACGCCTGTAATCCCAGCAGTTTGGGATGTTGAGGCAGGCAGATCACTTGAGGTCAGGAATTCAAGACCAGCCTGGTCAACATGATGAAACCTTGCCTCTACTAAAAATACAAAAATTAGCCAGGCTTGGTGGTTGGTGCCTGTAGTTGCAGCTACTCAGGAGGCTCAGGCAGGAAAATCGCTTGAACCCAGGAGGCAGTGGCTGCAGTGAGCCAATATCATGCCATCCTGGGCAACAGAGCAAGACTCCATCTGAAAAAAAAAAAAAGAAAAGAAAAGAAAGGAAGGGAGGGAGGAAGGGAGGGAAGGAAAAGAAAAGAAAGAAAGAAAGAGAAAGAAAGAGAAAGAAAGGAAGGAAAGAGAAAGAAAGAAAGAAAGAAAGAAAGAAAGAAAGAGAAAGAAAGAAAGAAGAAAGAAAGAAAATATGGATACACAAATCCAGATTGCTCTCCAGTAAAATTGTTTCAGTTTACATTCCCTGAGCCATGAACGGGAGCGTCAGTTTCTTTGCATCTTGCCAAACCCTGCATATGAGCACAGCTAACGACCTGTGTGGATCTGAGCGGTGGGAAATGATTATCTAGTGGTGGGCTTGTTTTCCCATTGTGTCTTGTGTAGGATGCAATGGCCAGGGCTCCTGAGGCTGGGGGTGCCTGGCTCTGCTCTTTGTTCTAATACCCTTATTGTGCTCTGGTCTCCCTGGGCAGATTAACCACCCGACCCGTTAGGGAACAGAATGTCTTTCTGACCTTTTCTAGCTGGGGCTTAGCAGAAAGCCTGGTCTGTGGGAAACACGTGGTCTTGCGCTTTGCCTCAGTGTTCCTTTCAGACTTTCCCTCTGCCCCACCAGCCTCCCCACTTGGCCGTCTGTCTGTAGCAACGTGGAATCTCGCTCTCCTGCAGGGCTTAGTGTCACCTGCAACCTTGAAAGCTAACATCACTTGGCAGCCTCTCTTCAAGGTCACATTTCAAGGACCAGTAATTGCACAGTCCCCACTATTCAGGATTCTTAAGGAGACACACCCTTCTCCACCGAGACCTTTGATCTTTCTGTCATGCCTGTTGCCTGTAAATGACCGCATATGCTTCTCATGTGGTGGAACATGTTCACAGAGGTAACTTTGGTGGAGAATGGCCTTCATGGCAAAGTCAAAAGCATGAATAGATGGGACATTTGTCTGCATGTGCACTGTCCCCTCAAAGCCTGCTCCTGCGCTCTTTAGGACAAGGCCTTAATCTAAAGGGTTGTTTTGGGATATGGGAGTTTCAGATACTGTGGCAGAATGTAAGGGAGGGAGCTTTTTGTTTATTTATTATTCATTTAAAGTGTTTTTCTTTTCTTTTCATTTTTGAAACTGAGTCTCGCTCTGTTGCCCAGGCTGGAGGGCAGTAGCGCGGTCTCAGTTCACTGCAATCTCTGTCTCTCTGGTTCAAGTGATTCTCCTGCCTCAGCCTCCCAAGTAGCTGGGATTATAGGCAAACACCACCATACCCGGCTAATTTTTGTATTTTCAGTAGAGACGAGGTTTCACCACGTTGCCCAGGCTGGTCTCAAACTCCTAGCTTCAAGTGATCCTCCCGCCTCAGCCTCCCAAAGTGCTGGGATTATAGGTGTGAGCCACTGTGCCCAGCCCCAGTTCTCAGATATTTGAATTATTTCCAGTCATTCAAGAATTCTCAGCCAAGGCCCAAGATGCTGTGGAGCAAATACACACCATCCCTGCTGTGTTCTATCTAAATTCCTGATCTCCAAAAAATTCATGAGCAGCATACATTGGTTATTGTTTGATGCCATTAAGTTTGGGATGAGCCAGCCTGACCAACATGGTGAAACCCCGTCTCTACTAAAAATACAAAAATTAGCTGGGCATGGTGGCATGCGCCTGTAATCCCTGCTACTCAGGAGGCTGAGACATGAGAATCACTTGAACCCAGGAGGTGGAGGTTGCAGTGAGCTGAGATTGTGACACTGCACTCCAGCCTGGGTGACACAGCAAGACTCCTCTCAAAAAAAAAAAAAAAAAAAAAGTTTGGGATGGTTTGTTAAGCAGCTGTAGATAATTGGAACATGGCTGGAATCCCAGCGCTTTGGGAGACTGAGAAGGGAGGATCTCTGGACGCCAGGAATTCCAGATAACTGGAACATATGATATTGATACTCTTTAAAAGTTCTATTTATACAAGTGTGTTTCTTCATGTATACTATGTTTTTGTTTTTGTTTTTAAAAGATGTTTCTAACCCTTAAGGAAGTTGAATTTAGTATGATTAATTTATTAGTTTTTCAGAGTTGCTTAAGGGTTTAGAAAGATTTTGCTTGCTGGCTGAGGCTTCATGTGTGGAGTGTTTAAGAGAATCAGATATGCTACATTTGTAAATGTAGCTTAAAGTGTCTAAGAAAATGGAATCAAGCACAAATTGAGTGCATGTCTGAGAGACTTCATCTACTATATTTATATGCTAGTTGAGTCTTCATTCAAGGTTAAGTAAAAATGAATGATAATTTGAGTTACAGGTAAATTTAAGATTTTGAACTTATGTCTATAAAGGCTTGAAGAAACCTAGATTGTAATTTACTGAATATTGATCAAAACCAAAATGAGATTCTTCCCTGCACACAGAATCCCCCTCAGACGTAAGCACCCAATTGACATGGCACTGAAGGAAGAATGTAGAGGATCCACAGTGTGCTTTGATGGGAAGAAAAATAAAAAAGATTATTCCAGAATAACACATGTGACCAGATTGTTTTGCTTGTATAGACAAGGATCTGCCCTGGCTGAAAAAGACCTGTGCTGTTGGAATCAGTGATGTCTCCAAAATATACCGTAAATGAGTAGGTTTTTTTTTGTTTGTTTGTTTGTTTTTCTAATTTTGAGACAGAATCTCGCTCTGTCACCCAGGCTGGAGTGTAGTGGTTCGATCTTGGCTCACTGCAACCTCTGCCTCCCGGGTTCAAGCGATTCTCCTGCCTCAGCCTCCCGAGTAGCTGGGACTACAGGTGCGTGCCACCACACCAGGTAATTTTTTGTATTTTTAGTAGAGATGGGGTTTCACCATGTTGGCCAGGATGGTCTCGATCTCCTGACTTCATGATCCACCCGCCTCGGCCTCCCAAAGTGCTGGGATTACAGGTGTGAGCCATTATGCCCAGCCATAAGAGAGTAGTTTTTACATGGAGTTCAGAAGTATACAAGCTTTGGCTGGGGCGGTGGCTCATGCCTGTAATCCCAGCACTTTGGGAGGCTGAGCCGGGCAGATCACAAGGTCAGGAGACCGAGACTATCCTGGCCAACATGGTGAAACCCTATCTCTACTAAAAATACAAAAAATTAGCTGGGTGTGGTGGTGTGTGCCTGTAGTCCCAGCTACTCAGGAGGCTGGGGCAGGAGAATCGCTTGAACCTGGGAGGCGGAGGTTGCAGTGAGCCGAGATCATGTGACTGCACTCCATCCTGGGCAACAGAGTGAGACTCCATCTCAAAAAACAAACGAACAAACAAACAAATAAACAAACAAAAAAGCAAAAACTATTGAAACAAACAAAAAAAGAAACCTGTATCCATTTGCAGCCACTCTCCATTTCCCAATGACACTCCCAACTCCTAGCAACCACTAATCTACTTCCTGGCTCTATGGATTTGCCTATTCTGGGTATTTCATATAACTGGAATCATACAATATGTGACCTTTAGTGTCTGACTTCTTCCAATTAGCATCATGTTTTAAATATGCATCCAAGTTGTAGTATATATCAGTATTTCATTTCTTTTTTTTTTTTTTTTTTTTGAGACAGAGTTTTGTTCCAGCCCAGGCTGGGGTGCAATGGCACAATCTTGGCTCACTGCAACCTCTGCCTCCCGGGTTCAAGCGAGTCTCCTGCCTCAGACTCCCAAGTAGCTGGGATTACAGGCATGCACCACCACGCCTGGCTAATTTTGTATTTTTAGTAGAGATGGGGTTTCTCCATGTTGGTCAGGCTGGTCTCAAACTCCCAACCTCAGGCGATCCACCCACCTCAGCCCCTCAAGGTGCTGGGATTACAGATGTGAGCCACCACACCCTGCCAGTATTTCATCTTTTTTTGTTCTCAAATAATATTCCATTTTATGGATATATCACTTTTTATTTATCCATTCATCAGTAGGTAGACATTTGGGTTGCTACCACTTTTTGGCTCTTATGAATAATGCATCTGTGAGCATACAAATTTTATCAAAATGTGTGAAAAAATGTTTGAGTATATACCTAGGAAAGGAATTCCTGGGTCATATGGTAACTCTATGTTTAACATTTTGAGGACCTGCCAAACTCTTTGACAAAGTGGCATTATTTTACATTCCTATCGGCAGCCAAATACCCTTTCAAGAGTAAATAAATAAGTAGTGAGATCTTATTTATTATCTTGAAATGAAATTCATTGATAATATAACCTTCTCGTGTTCATAATACATAGAAAAATAACTTCAACTTAAAGGTTGAACTATAATATAAAGGATAAATTAAAAGAATATAATTTATACATGTTTTTGTTTTTTGAGACAGTCTCACTCACTCTGTCACCCAGGCTGGAGTGCAGGGGCACAATCTTGGCTCACTGCAACTTCCGCCTCCCGGGTTCAAGAGATTCTCCTGCCTCAGCCTCCCGAGAAGCTGGGATTACAGGCACATGCCACCACACTCTGCTAATTTTTTGTATTTTTAGTAGAGATGAGGTTTCGCCATGTTGGACAGGCTGGTCTCAAACTCCTGACCTCAAGCGATCCACCCACCTTGGCATCCCAAAGTTTTGGGATTACATGTGTGAGCCACTATGGCCAGCCAATACCTGTTTTTTGAAATGAGATGTTGAAGTCAGAGACTGGCCTTCTCAGGCGGATTAGACCTGGTCTGGAAGCGTTTCCCCCAAGGGGTCTGCCAAAGGCTCCAGCCCCAGCCCCTCAATGGCACAAAGGACAGCTGCCTAGGGGGATGCTGGGAAAGGAATCACTTTCAGCTGGACATAAAGGTTCTGGACATTGTGTTAAAAACAAACCAAACTACCTTTCAAACCCATTTCAGGGGTCCCTGCACCCTTCCCATCACACACACACACGCACACACACATACACGTGCGTGCACACGCACGGACACATGCAGAGTCATGGGCTCTTTGAGCTGCTGCATAGCAGGTCACTGTGCACCGGCTCTGCCCAGCCTGGTGTCCCTCTCCTGGGGCAATGGGACTGAGGGCACAGTGAGGGCTCTCCGGGCCGCAGGTGGGCTGCTTGGCTTCGCTGTCCTGGCTGCTCCATTCCTTTGAGCAGCAGGCATAGAAATGGAAGATGGGTACCTAATGGGGGCGGGGGCTGGAGAGGGAGACTGAGCTGAGTGCCTGTAAAAAGGCCACTTCAAGCCCCCTCCACGCAGCCATTGTTGGGTCTGGAGGAAGGAGGACCCCTCGGAAGCTTCTGAATGCCGCCCTGTGATGCACTCACTAATGGATGTGCATTAGTGGCGTCCTTCCTGGCCACCACGTCACTCTCCCTATCTCGACTGCTGGCTGGAGAACTCTGCATTCTTCTGGAAAAGTAGCAGTCACGCTCGAGCCCCTAACAAAGGCCTGTCCCGCACAAAAGGACCATTATGACCACCACTGAGTCAGAATGGTGGCTGCTGTCACCTGAGCTGTGTCTGGAAAGAGCCGCAGCAGGGACGTCATCTAGCAGAGCCTGGTGTGTCTGTTATGTCCACAACATCTTCAGCAAAGACACCACTTCCAGGAAGTCTACTTGGATTGCAGAGGCTCAAGCCTTCATTGTGAAAAAAGGGCTTGGGGTAAGGGAGTGGTTCTGAAAGAATACATGTGGCTCCACATGGCAATATACCCAGGTGTAATAAGCTCAGGGTAAGAGAGAAGCTGCCATTGCTGATGCAGGGCTGTGCACACAAACTTACAGGCTCTCTACTCGGGTGTCCCATGGAACTGGCCCTGTGTGAGGAGCGGCTGCAGAGGGCTCTTTGACCAGGGCTGGCTTTCCACAGGACACTTGGACCCTGTGGGTGGCTGCCTGCAGCAGGAGTGCTGGTAATTAGTGGCCCAATTGGTTTCCTCTGGGATTCAGAGTGAACAGAGCGGAGAACTGGCCCGCCCATGTGTGCAGACTGGAGCAGATTCTCAGAGAGAAACAGGACACGAGAAAGGCCTAAGAGACAGAAGGACAGAGCTTACCTCCTTGGCCCAGAGGACTCTGCTGTGCCCATTAGGGGCCATGTTCTGTAAGACTATTGTTTGTTTGTTTGTTTGTTTTTTAATCACAGAGATTGACTCTAGATCTGAGCCTAAAATCATAAAATGACAGGCCTGAAACGGACCACATCCTCCCCAACCCCATTGTTCAAATGAGGAGGCTGAGGCCCGGAGGTGGGGTGGGGGTGGGGGGGTGACTGGTCCAGGTCCCTGAGTCTGCTGGCCACAGAGCTGGGGCCAGAACCCAGGTCACCTCACCCCCTCCCACTGCTTCTTCCTCCACTCTATTTTTTTTTTTTTTTTTGAGGCAGGGTTTGGCTCTGTTGCCCAGGCTGAAGTGCAGTGGCATGGTCATGGCTCACTGCAGCCTCCACCTCCTGGGTTCAAGGGATCCTCCCACCTCAGCCTCCCAAGGAGCTGGGACTACAGGCGTGTGCCACCATGCCCGGCTAATTTTTGTATGTCTGTGTATATATGTGTATATATATATATATATATTTGTGGAAATGGGGTTCCACCATATTGTCCAGGCCCTTCCTCCACTCTTGACTCTGCTTTGGGCCCTGAGGGTGCTGAAAATCTGCTCTAGGGAGGAGCATGGACTCTGGCCCTCCCCATTGTGCTCTACGGCACCCAGACCATGCAGACCTTGGCCCAGGCTGCTGCACTAATGCGCGCATTAGTGGATAAAAGCAGTCTCAAGGGTCTCTTCATGAGGCCCCTTTGGCTGGAATAAAGCAAATTAAAACCCCATTCAAAGGTCAATTGAAATCTCTTTCATTCCAGTTCTCTGCACAAATTGATTCCTCTTTGCCCTTGAGGTCAAACCGAAGGCTGGTGAAGTGGCCCAGCTGCAGCACTGAATGAGAGAAGCTCAATGAAAAGGCTGAGACTGGGGAGGGCGTGTTGCAGGGTGAAGCGGGGCAGTGGGATCCGCCTGAATTGTCGGGCCATCTGGGGCGCCAGTAACCCTCTCCTCTGCTGTGCTTCAGGCTTCAGGCCCTTTTCTGGAGGCAGCTCCCTGTCTGCCCTGCAAACCCCATCAGGCTCCCCTCAGAGGGATTCTTAATTAGGGTTTCTATTGACAATTGTGGGTGCCAAGAGAAAATTTCCTCCCTTCACTCTGCCCTCTGAAGTTTTGTTGAAAATGAACTGCTAATAGACAGATTAATAGGGGAACAAGACATACAAACTAATTTCATGTGTATAGCACGGCAGAATGGTGGGAGAATGATTACCCCGTAACTCAATGAGGTCCAGATGCCTGCAAATATTTCTTGATAGGGGAAGGGAAAATGAGGGGCATAGGAGTAAATGATTTTCTGGGAAAGTGAATGTGCCTGAGGAACAATGGCCTGGGACAAAGTTCCTCTCTGTTCTTTGGGTAGGTGGTGTGAAGGTGAGAAGCAGAAAGTCACTGTGAATGCAGGCTGTCTTATTATGCAGGTAACCCCCGCCCCAGGCTATCTCTTGGAGTTGCCCTCAGAAAAATGGATGAAAAGTCTGTTTGGAGGTGGTGATGACTCCCAGTCTCTTTTCGGGTGGTTAATCTTTCTTTCCTGGTTATTTGATGAGATTCCTATGAAGGGAGGCTTCAGGCAATTGTATTTCTTTTAGAAAGAAGTTTCCTTAGTGAGATACGGAAATGCCAAAGAGAGTACCTTCTTGTGTTTTGGAAAAAATCAGAGAGACAGGGAGTGAGGGGAAGGTCAGGGCAAGATTTTGAAGGTTCTTCAAAGCAACTGAAGCTGCTTCTTTAGTTCCGTATTTTGGGGTATCATTTTCTGAGCGCCAGTGCAATTTTAGCAGTAGTTAGGATTTCTTGAAAGTGCTCATGAGTCTTGAATGTGCACATAAAGGGGAAGATACTGGGCTATTTCTCATTCAGACACGATGAAGAGGAGGCACTTCCCTGTTTCAGGTTCATGTGTCCTACAGAGGGAGTGTGGAGATGTTACTGGAAAGGAATCCCAATCCGGACCCCAAGAGAGGGTCTTTGGATTTCACGCAAAAAAGAATTCTGGGCAAGTCCATAGAGTAAAGTGAAAGCAAGTTTATTTATTAGGAAAGTAAAGGAATGAAAGAATGGCTACTCCATAGGCAGAGCAGCCTGGAGGGCTGCTGGTTAACTTTTTTTTTTTTTTTTTTTGAGACAGAGTCTCGCTTTGTCGCCCAGGCTGGAGTGCAGTGGCGTGATCTCGGCTCACTGAAACCTCCGCCTCCCAGGCTCAAGCAATTCTCTGCCCCAGCCTCCCAAGTAGCTGGGATTACAGGCATCTGCCACCATGCCTGGCTAATTTTTGTATTTTTAGTAGAGACAGAGTTTCACCATCTTGGCCAGGCTGGTCTTGAACTCCTGACCTCGTGATCCACCTGCCACGACCTTCCAAAGTTCTGGGATTACAGGCTTGAGCCACCACGCCTCCCTGGTTAACTATTTTTATGGTTATTTCTTGACGGTATGCTAAACAAGGGGTGGATTATTTATGTTTCCACTTTTAGACCATATAGGGTAACTTTCTGACATTGCCATGGCATCTGTAAACTGTCATGGCACTGGTGGGAGTGTAGCAGTGAGGACCAGAGGTCACTCTCAGTGGCCATCTTTGTTTTGGTGGGTTTTGGCCGGCTTCTTTACTGCAAACTGTTTTATCAGCAAGGTCTTTATAACTGGTATCTTGTGCCAACCTCCTATCTCATCCTGTGACTTAGAACGCCTAATCATCTGGGAATGCAGCCCAGTAGGTCTCAGCCTCATTTTACCCAGCCCCTATTCAAGATGGAGCTGCTCTGGTTCAAACGCCCCTGACAAAGAGGGTTTTGGAGAATCATGAGTTTCTGCAAACTGAGGGTTAAGAGGGAGAGGGTCTCCCTTCCTCATTCACCCCCTCCTACCCTTGCTCTACAAATATTTTTCAAGCACCAACTCTCTAGCAGGCACTGATTATGGGAGCTGTGCCCTTGCAGGCAACCGGCACCAGCTGAGCAGCCCAGGGCCCCTCTGGACCAAACAACAGCAGGAATGAAGAGGCCCTGGCTGAGCCTAAGGAGTTCCGAGAAGGGACAATTGTTTTTCCATGAGGCAGGGATGGCAGCTGCCCCCAGCTTGTCCATGGAGACTATGGAGAGAGAATGAAGAAAGGTGTGCCAGGGTGGAGCTGGGGCTCCTCGTTCAGACCCTTGAGGCATGAATTGGTGCTTGTTCCAGCAAAGTCCCCCACAGACATGAGGCAGCTTCATCCCTAAGTCTTCTCTTCTCCCAGTGTAATGTCCCCCATTGCCAGTCCCAATGCCTGGAGGCTGACAGCAAGGCCACCCTCCTTGTACCTCCTCACCCCCTGCCCCATGTTGGGCTCTCTGCCACTCTGTCCTTGTTGCCGTCCTCTCAGTCACCAGCCTCCCCTGCACCTGCCCTTGTAACGCACTCACACCCTGGTGACATCTCTTTTCCAATTAAAACCTCAAAGGTGACAAGCTGGGATGATGACAGCAGCCCCAGCCCTACGTCTACAGCCACCTGGCATGCCTGCAGCCAGGTGCAGGTGCATCGCCCCGGCCCCAGGAGTCCTCACAAGCAGAATCTCCCAACGAACCCATCAGCTACCCTGTCCAAAAGACCCTGTGTCTGCTCCTGTCTTCCCTCCTTCCCTCCTTTCTTCCCTCCTTCCTTCTTTCATTTATTCCTTCCCTCCTTTCTTCCTTCCCTCCCTCCTTCCTTCTTATCTTCCTTCCTTCTTTCCTTCGTTCCTTCCCTCCTCCCTTCTTTTATGTCTTCTTTCTCTCCCTTCCTTGCTCCTTCCTCCCTTTCTTTCTCCCTCCTTCCAACCTTGCCTTCTTTCCTTCTCTCCCTCCCTCCTCCTCCCTCCTTCCAACTTTGCCTTCTTTCCTTCCCTCCCTCCCTCCCTCCCTCCCTTCCTTCCTTCCTTCCTTCCTTCTCTTCCCTCCTCCCTTCTCACCAGCACTCCCATGATATTAAGGTTAAGGGCTAGCAGTTGTACAGGACTAACTAAGGGCCAGGTCCTGCTCTAAGAGCTTTACATGAATTGCCTCCTTTAATCCATATGACAGGTAGTGGTCAAGCTGGAGTATACAAACAAAAAGGAGCTTTTGAACCCCTGAAATACCATAGGCAGGAAGCAAGCAAGAAAATTATTCAGGTGCAAATCTTGGCTATTATGGAAAAGGAAAGCTAACACAGAGAATAGACCAAGAGCCCAGAGGATGGAACCAAGAGTCCAGAGGATGGAATCAAGAGCTACAGAGAATCATTCCGGGCAGTGAAACTGCCTCCTGAAGGAACTGGTCACATGGTCACAAGTGCCAGGCCAGATTTCAGAATTTCGTTTTTTCTCTTTTCTCTTTTCTCTTTTCTTTTCCTTCCTTCCTTCCTTCCTTCCTTCCTTCCTTCCTTCCTTCCTTCCTTCCTTCCTTCCTTCTTCCTTCCTTCCTTCCTTCCTTCCTTCCTTCCTTCCTTCCTTCCTTTCTTTTCTTTCTTATCTTTCTTTCTTTCTCTTTCTTTCTTTTTTTTTTTTTTGAGACGGAGTCTCACTCTGTCACCCAGGCTGGAGTGCAATGGCGCAATCTTATCTCACTGCAACCTCTGCCTCCCAGGCTCAAGCGATTCTCCTGCCTCAGCCTCCCAAATCGCTGGGATTACAGGTGCAAGCCACCACGTCTGGCTAATTTTTGTATTTTTAGTAGAGATGGGGTTTCACCATGTTGGTCAGGCTGGTCTTGAACTCCTGACCTTGCGATCTGCTTGCCTCGGCCTCCCAAAATGCTGGGATTACAGGCATGAGCCACCGCACCTGGCCCTTTCTGCCATGTTTATCCTTGATCCTACATTACCCTCCACCCACATTCACCATTCAGTTCATAGAATTTTGTTTTGTTTTTTTGAAATGGAGTCTCGCTCTTGTCGCCCAGGCTGGAGTGCAGTGGCACGATCTCGGCTCACTGTAACCTCTGCCTTCCGGGTTCAAGCAATTCTCCTGCCTCAGCTTCCTGAGTAGCTAGGACTACAGGCATGCGCCACCATGCCTGGCTAATCTTTGTATTTTTAGTAGAGACAGGGTTTCACCATGTTGGCCAGAGTGGTCTGGAACTCCTGACCTCAGGTGATCCGCCTGCCTCGGCCTCCCAAAGTGCTGGGATTACAGGCGTGAGCCCCTGTGCCTGGCTGAATTGTACTGTTTTTATGCCAGGACCAAATGGAGAAATCCACAAAAATAGTGAGGAGATTTAAAAAGCATACTTTTCTCAGTAACTAACAGAATAAGATGACAAATAGCAAGGATATAGGTAGAGAAAGGATATAGAATATTTGAGAATATTCAGAGTCACAGAATACAGTGCAGTGAGACACTTCTTTTGGAGTGCACACCAAGCCCTAATCAAAATGAGCCCTATATTTATCTGTTAAGCAAGTCTCAAAAAATTTCGAAGGTCTGAAATCAAACAGAGCATGTTCTCTGACTACAAGGGAATTAAGCAAAAAATTAGTTTAAAAACATGACTGGAAAATCCCCAAGGTTTAGAAGTTTTTTCTTTTTTTCTAAGTTGGTAATATGAATTGGAAGGGTTAGAAGTTAAGCAGAATATCTATGACTAACCTATAGGTCAAAGAAGACATCTCAATGAAAATAAAAAGATATTTTGAACAAATGGTAATCGAAATATGACATATCAAAAGTTGTGGGATGCATATAAAACTGTACTTAGAAAATATAGCCATAAATACATATGTAAAAAAAAGAATAAAAGAGATGGGCACAGTGGCATGCATCTATAGTCCCAGCTGCTAGAGAAACTGAAGTGGGAGGATCACTGGAGCCCAAGAGTTGAAGACCAGCCCAGGCAATAAAAAAAAAAAAAAAAAAAGAAGGAAGGAAAAAAAATGGTTCAATATCAATTATCTAAGTAAAAGTATTTATTTAATGTCCAACTCATGAGTATAGGAAAAGAATAGCTAATTAAACCTATAGATGTAGAAGGCAAGATATAATAAGAGTAAAAATTTCAGAAATATAAAAAAGTG
The DNA here is from genome assembly GCF_009828535.3 of Hylobates moloch. NCBI lineage: Eukaryota > Metazoa > Chordata > Mammalia > Primates > Hylobatidae > Hylobates > Hylobates moloch. Next base: position 24,867,995 of record NW_026652288.1, on the reverse strand, counting down.
TACATATAGTACAGAAAATTAACAGAACCAAAATTGATTATTAAAAAGACTAATAAAATGGATAACACCCTAAGAAAACTAATCAAGAGGCCAGGCACAGTGGCTCATGCCTGTAATCCCAGCACTTTGGGAGGCCGAGGCTGGCGGATCACCTGAGGCCAGGAGTTTGAGACCAGCCTGGCCAACATGGAGGAACCTCATCTCTACTAAAAATACAAAAAATAAGCCGGGTGTGGTGGCACATCCCTGTAATCCCAGCTACTTGGGAGGCTGAGGCAGGAGAATCACTTGAACCCGGGAGGTGGAAGTTGCAGTGAGCCGAGATCATGCCATTGCACTCCAGCCTGGGCAATAAGAGTGAAACTCTGTCTCAAAAACAAAAAAGAAAATCAATCAAGAAAAAAGAGGATGCAAATAACCAATATCAGAGATGAAAAGGGCCAAAACTACAGATCCCAGATGCTTAAAAGATAATAAACAATTTTAAGCCAATAAATTAAAGAATTTAGATGAAATAGACAAATTCCTAGAAATACATATCTGACTAAAACTGACACATGAAGAAATAGACAATTGAAATAGTGCCATTTAAGCAATTGAATTTGTAATGGTTTAAAACATTTTTTCTTCTTTTCTCCAGTTCCAGCTGTAAGGATTGAATCTGTAATTAAAAACTTCAATGAACAAACAATCTTAAAGATTTAGATGGCATCACTGGTGAATCATCCCAAACACTTAAGGACAAGATAACACCATTATACGCAAATTCTTCTACTTAATTATAAAAAGAGGGGAGGGAAGATGGATTTCCAACTTGTTTTATGAGAAAAACATAATTTTTTGATACCCAAATTAGACAAGAATTCCACAAGAAAGGAAAATTACAGGCCCATCTCATGAACATCAATGCAAATGTCTTAAATAAAATATTAGCAAATTGAGTCCAGTGCTTTCTATATAAGGATAACACATCATAATCAAATTGGGTTTAATCTAAGAAGGCATGGTAGGTTTAAAACCAAAAAATCAACAATGCGATAATTCACCACATTACTAGAATAAAGGGGAAAATTTATGTCATGTCAGACAATCAAAGGCACCTTAGGCTTTCAAAGAGGAGCTAGTGGTACAAGGATGCAAGGGCAGTGGTGACTCCTTTCTGGTGGCATTAGCTGAAGTGAGAATGGCAGCTTCCCACCCTGGGGACAGAAGTGACATCTATGTCAGACGCCTGTGGTCTTGACATGCCCCTTATGGCCCCTTGTGGTCTGTTATTTTTTTCTCCACTGGATCTGATTTTGGCCATGGTTCCAGCCACACTGTGTCCCTGCCCATTTTTATATCCTGGTCCCCCAATCTGCCCAGTGATTTTTTTTTTTTTTTTTTGAGACAGAGTCTTGCTCTATCACCAGGCTGGAGTGCAGTGGTGCGATCTCGGCTCACTGCAACCTCCGCCTCCCAGGTTCAAGCGATTCTCCTGCCTCAGCCACCCGAGTAGCTGGGACTACAGGTGTGCGCCACCATGCCCGGCTAATTTTTGTATTTTTAGTAGAGACGGGGTTTCGCCATCTTGGCCAGGATGGTCTCCATCTCTCGACCTCGTGATCTGCCCGACTCAGCCTCCCAGAGTGCTGGAATTACAGGCGTGAGTCACTGTGCCCCGCCTACCCCGTGATTCTAAATGCAGTTCAATGGCCTTTCAGTTCGTGGAGGCCAAAGCAGGCTCTGCTGCATTAAACTAAGAAACTGGGCCGGGTGTGGTGGCTAACACCTGTAATCCCAGCACTTCAGGATGCTGATGTGGATTACTTGAGCCCAGGAGCATGAGACCAGCCTGGGCAACATAGTGAAACCCTGTCTCTACCAAAAACAAAAACAAAACAAAAAACCAAAACCCAAAATTAGCTGGGCATGGTGGCATGCATCTGTGGTTCCAGGTACTCAGGAGGCTGAAGCAGGAGGATCACTTGAGCCCAGGAGGTGGAGGCTGCAGTGAGCAGTGTTCACACTGCTACATTCCAGCCTGGGCAACAGAGTGAGACCCTAATTCAAAAACAAACAAACAAACAAACAAACAAACAAACAAACAGAATGAGAGAGAGAGAAGAGAAGAAAAGAAAGAAAAGAACCCAGCTAAAGAAGTTGGGTCCATTTGGATTTTTCCTGGTTTGTTTTATCTGCTGCCACCAGCAGCCTCCTGAAGTTACAAAAATAACACAAAGTAAAATAAGGCAAAACCACCATCTGCTTGAAAGAGTTTACAAACCTGATGGTGGTCGTGGGGTGGATGGAAGATTAAAAAAAATGGGGACAGACGTGAATTAGTGCAAGCCACATGCACTGACAAGATGGAGATGGACTTCTGTGGAAGGCAGAGGAGGTCATGCCTCATGCCCCAGGTAGGAAAAGTGGTCGAAGAGGGCTTCAGAGAACAGGGGCTGATGGATGGCCTACATCTTGATGTGAGTCAAGCTCCTGGATGGCTGGAGAGAGGAAGGTTGTTCTAGTTGGGCAAACAGCTTGGACAATGGAGACCCAAGAAAGCCATGTTCTAGCAGTGTGAATGTTGTGGATGCTGAAGTGCCAGGATGCAAGGTGGAGAACTGGGAAATGGCCCTGGAAAGAGGCCAAAGCCAGGTGATGAAGCACCTTGTCTATTGTAAAGGAGCTTGGATCTCTCCTGTGGTCGAAAGGGAAAGGATTGCTGAATGTAAAGCCAATATCACCAGAAAAGCTGAATCCACAAGAGAGTCCTGGAGTCTAAAAGAGCATCTTATGGGGAATCAGGATAAGTCTTGGCATTTGGCAGATTAAGCAAGCGTCTTGATTTGAAGTCCAGTTTAGTCCCAATACTCCCTCCCACACCCACCACATTGCACAGTTTGGTTTTGTTTATTTACTCCAGGTTAAGGTAGAGTCTCTTCGCTTGGTATAACTGCTGTACTCTTCTCTCTGGTCTGACATTTGGAACTAAAGCCAAGCCAGAACTCCAGGGCCAAGGGGGATGTTGAAAATTGTCTGAGTCCCCAGACCACCCTGCCAGCTCATGGCAAAGGGAGGGATCAGAGGCCACAGGGACAGCACTTCAGCCACTCTTCACAGCATCACCCTCTCCCCATTTAATGGTTTAGGTTAACAGGACTTTTTCCTTGAGGCTTGGGACACAGAAGGGAGCCTCCCCTAAACTAGGCCCTTGGAGAGCAGGCCCCAGGGGAGCAGTGCAACTCACCTTCACACCCACAAGACCGCTCCTGACTTCTGCTCCCTCCTCCCCTCCCCAAAGTGGAACAGAGAGAATATGATTCCCCACGACTTCCACATCACAGTTTCCAAACAATGGGGAAATCGGAGGCCTCCCCGTGTGTAGACGGACACACTCCGTCTGCGGTGATATTTACCGCCAAATGCGAACCAGGCAGATGCCAGCCCCAGCACGCACGCAGGTAACTTCACCCTCGCCTCAACAACCCCAGAGGCTGCCCGGCCTGCCCCACACCGGGGTGCTAAGCCTCCTGCCCGTCCTAAGCGGAGACCCAACGCCATCCATAATTAAGTTCTTCCTGAGGGCGGGCGGCCAGGTGCGCCTTCGGCAGGACAGTGCTAATTCCAGCCCCTTCCCAGGCGCGTCTCCCCTGCACTCGTCCCCAGTCTGGAAGCCCCCCTCCCACGCCCCGCGGCCCCCCTTCCCCGTGCCCGGGGAGCTGCTCGTTGTGCTGCCGGGAAGGTCAAGGTCCCGCGCCCACCAGGAGAGCTCGGCAAGTATATAAGGACAGAGGAGCGCGGGACCAAGCGGCGGCGAAGGAGGGGAAGAAGAGCAGCGACCGAGAGAGGCCGCCGAGCGTCCCCGCCCTCAGAGAGCAGCCTCCCGAGACAGGTAAGGGCGCAGCGTGGGGGAACCGCGCTCTTTCCCCGGGATCCCCTGTCCCCGTCCTCGCGATGCAGTCGGCCGGCTCCGGCTCCGAAGGCGGACCTGGGCGCCTCTGGCTCTCCGCGGTCCCGAGTTCTCGACAAACTTTCTGCGCCGACTGCGGCGTGAGAAGCCGCCGGCAGCTGAGCTGGAGGGCCCACGTCCGGCCCCTGGGCGAACGGCCGCGAAGCTGCAGGCGCTGTCTCCAGGGAGCCGGCGGCCTCCGCTCCCCCAGGGGCGGTCCGGAGGCTCCGAGAGCTTGCTAGGAGGTCTTGGGACAGCCCGGTCTTTTTCTTTCTTTTTCGTTTTCTTTTCTTTTTTCTTTCCTTTTTTTTTTTTTTTTTTGAGACAGAGTTTCGCTCTTTTTGCCCAAGCTGGAGAGCAAAGGGGCCATCTCTGGTCACCGCAACCTTCGCCTCCCGGGTTCAAGCGATTCTCCTGCTTCAGCCTCCCGAGTAGCTGGGATTACAGGCATGCGCCACCAGGCCCGGCTAATTTTTGTATTTTTAGTAGAGACGGAGTTTCTCCATGTTGGTCAGGCTGGTCTCAAATTCCCGACCTCAGGTGATCCGCCCGCCTTGGCCTGCCAAAGTTCTGCATTACAGCCACCGCCCCCGGCCAGCCCGGTCTTTTAGTATCTCTTGCTCCCAGTTTCCAGGATAGGTGTCACTTCTTGAAAGTCAAATTCCATACACGCTATCGCAAATTAATGTTGGAAACGGGGCAGCAGAGAAAAGGATAAAAGTCATAATGAACGTCCTGCCTTCCAGATTTTTTTGGATTTAGAACCCTGAATCCTTGTTTCCTTGCCTACCTTAGCGCACCCGAGGTGGCCGCGCTATGATAATTACATGATAACTGGGTCAATTACAATGCAGAATAGTTGAGTCTCTTCTCTCCAAGACCTAGCTGGGGTTAAAAACAGGTGGCCGGGGCGGGAGCTGTCCCAGGTCCTGAAACGCACTGTCTAGTTTCGGATGCCCTCAACAGAACCAGGGGTGGACCGTTTATGGCGCAGACCCTAGGTTGAGGGCACGGGCAGCCATTTGGAATGATCAAGGCTCAGGGAAGGGGCATTTCCAGCGAAGGAGAGACAGTCCACTTGGCATTTGGATTCCCCAAATTCTTCATGTTTAAATGGGGCAGGGAGGGTTCTTACAGAATGGCTGGAAGGAGCCAAGGAAAATAAAAGTGTGTGTGGATTTGTTTTGTGTGTGTCAGTTTATAAGCTATGCACAGATTATGGCCACTTTAATGACTTACTATTCCTTTGATACTTTTGTTATAGGACTCGATGTATGTATGTCATGGTGTAAGGACAAAACTCGGCCCCTGTGCTCCTCTAATCTTTACAAAAGGGCATGGCCAGCGTGCAGTTTTAGAGTAACAAACAAAATGATATGTTGAGCTCATAGAGAGCTCCTCACACCTATGAACTTCTAATAAGTGTAGTTCTACTATAAAGTTAATCTCAGGATGAGCAAATTGCAAGTTTCTATTTTTCCAGAACTTTCATTTTTGGATTATAATACTTTCCCTACTTAAAAAAGCACAACATTTGATATTTCCCCAATAATTTGTTGCTTTAAAAATGACACAAAAAGGTACTATTTGTTAATTGCAGAAAACTGAAAATACACATCAGCAAATACACATACACATAAGCAAAATATACAATACAAACACAAGGCCATCTTTCAGGGAAGAATCTGAAATTTTAGCAATAGCAGCCATCTAACCAGTTTAGCAACAGAATATAAGCTCTGAGAGGGTGGGAGTGAATATGTTACCACATTGTACAGCACAGCACATAGGGCATAAGGAGGGGAAATGCTCTCTGGAGCTTTCCAGGAAGGCCTGAAGTCATTGCTTCTAGCAAATGGAAATCACTCCAGAGTAGTTATCTTTGACGAGAATTGAAATATAATTGAGGGAACTATCAGACCTGTATGATTTTATTTTTTTCTTTACTAATATGTTACTTTACATTTGCATTTGGTGACATATGTAACTACCATTTTTCTGTGACTGTAACATCTGGGCATTTTTCAGAGCTAAATGTGCTGTGGTCAACTTGGAGCTTTAATCTAATTGCCTGGTCCACCAAGTTCGGGCTGTGTACTTGAACTGGATCACTGGCAGGCTACAATGGGAACAGCCTGTCCATTGGAGCCAGGAGAGGACACCAAGTTTGACCAAAGCTCGTTTAGTTGCTCCTTTAGCCGAAGCACCCCTGGGCCAGTCACTGGCTGCCAGCGCCATCTAACGGCTGCTCTGAAAATGCTCAGCCTTGCCCGGCAATCCTTCGGAAGCTAGCCCTGTGCTGGCCCAGCGCCTGGGGAATAGGGCGAGGGTGGGGTAGAGAGAAGGAAGTGGCCTCCTGAAGTAGAAATGAGTGCTTCGGAGGACTTTCACTTCCAAAGCCTCCCCTATATAAAAAAGATTTGGCCCACGCCTCCCTAAATGAGAGATTTATTTTAAGCAAACTTATTTTAAAATGCCAGCGTTCATTAGGAGTGACAAGACACTTAGTCATCCACACTTTAATGTGAATTACTTTTCTCATCTAATTACATTTCTTTCTAGCAGCTGGCTGAGAAGATCTTCTGAAATCCAAAATGATTGTAGGGTTGGTGGTGAGCTGATCTCCAGCCTCGAGGTGGCTTCAGAGGGCCCACCTGGTTAAGGGAAATTTGGCAATGCGAGGGTAGTGCTGCAGAAAGGGGCGGGCACAAGGAAGTAGAGGCACCATGGATGCCCCCTCCTTATTGTCCCCTGGTGTCTTGACCTCAGCTTCTGCCCACAGGCACTTTCTGGATTCTCCAAAAGTATCTGCAGTGGCTGTTCCACCAGGAGGTAATTCCCTTCTGGGCTCTTTCCCCTCCACACCTGCATCCTCTTCAAATCCTGCCATTTCAGACCACATGTGAGAGATCTAGAGAACAAGACATCTGACACCTGATGTGTTCAGAAGATGAGCTAGATTTAAAAGAACTGAGATCTGCTTTAAAAACGAAGCTCTCCAAAGTTACTGGAGTCTGGATAATAGTGATCACCAGAGTAATTTGTGTGCAGGACATCAAATCAGGTTGCTTGAAATGCTGCCTAAATTGGCCAGTGGTTTTATTTGCTTTTCTGTCAACCTAATATTCATAGGAAATAGAGTTTCAGAGGAATGATAGGATCCTGGTGGAATAAAAAGGGAAAAGACCATCTTGAGCAGGAATTTCAGGGTCCCCTGTTTTTCCCTAGTTACTTTCACCCCTTAGATCTGGCATGTTAGAACTACAGCTGAATGTAGTGAAATAGGAAAGTTCTCTGTTATGAGCTTAGCCTTACCTTGTCATGAACATTAAAGTAATTGTCTCTCTTTGGGCTTCAATTTTCCCATCTCTCATGGGAGGGGCTGAACCAAGCAATCCCCAAAATAGCTTCCAGCCTTAACCTTTTTAGGGGTCTCGCTTTAATAGAAGATAACAGGCAAATGGTCACAGTTTACCCAGGTCCATTCCCTCCTCCTTATCACAACTTATACCACCACCCTACTGCACACCTTCTTTCTCAGCATTGCTGCTGTCCTTAAAATGCCTTTAACTCCACAAGAGAGTGTGTTGTTAATGTTGGCTCAAGGTCCTTCCTGGTGAGTGGCCAACATTGTTTTGCTCCTTGCAGGGGTCCCACCAATCTTGTTTGCTTCTGCAGAGCCTCAGCCTGCCTGGAAGATGCCGAGATCGTGCTGCAGCCGCTCGGGGGCCCTGTTGCTGGTCTTGCTGCTTCAGGCCTCCATGGAAGTGCGTGGCTGGTGCCTGGAGAGCAGCCAGTGTCAGGACCTCACCACGGAAAGCAACCTGCTGGTACGTGGGCCATGACTGCCATCTTGGCTTAGACATTAGATGGGACTGGAGCTGGGAAAGCTCAAAAGAAAGGGGTGTGGGGAAAGGGAAATTCATTCCCAGTGATAGGCATGATTCGACCCAGGGCAGGAGCGAAACTTTGCAGTGAAGTAAGAAATGGGAGAAGGAATGAGGGAAGGAAGCAGCTTCAGGGAGAGGGGTTGAGTCCACAATTTCTGCTTGGTTATCCTTACTTCTTGCCCCATCTTCTAAGGAGACCTTGAACCCTTTAAGCTAGAGATGGTGCTATAAGAGCAATAATGGACCCCTCAATCTATTCTGTACTTTAAATCTTTAGCTTCCCAAACTATTCCTTTTTAAGAAGCTCATATCACTTGCCATTTTCATTCCATATTTCTTACGCTTTTATCTACTACCAGTTGCAAAACCAGCCAGGTAGTTCTTCAAATCATCTCTGGAAGAAGGAAAAACCAGGGGACCTTTTTTTTTTTTTCTTTAATTGGTGCCAAATGTCTCATGTTTCTTCTGGAGGACTGGCCTTCTGCCGTGTTCCTCTGCAGTCTTTCCAGAGCATGTGAAGGCCCTTTGTGTCAGACAGAAACTCCCTCCAGGTCACCACAGGGTGTACGTATCTGCCTGTGGGGTGTGTGTGTGTGTGTGTGTGTTGGGGGGCATAAATGAGTAATGATGCCAAATCCAGAGATTAAAAGGCACACTGAGACCAGGCGAGGTGGCTCATGGCTGTAATCCCAGCACTTTTAGATGCTAAGGCGGGAGGATTGCTTGAGCCCAGGGATTCAAGACAAACCTGGGCAACACAGTGAGACCCCCATTTCTACAAAAAATACAAAAGTTAGCCAGATGTGGTGGCATGTGCCTGTAGTTCTAGCTACTTGGGAGATTCACTTGAGGCCAGGAGTTTGACGTCACCGTAAGCTATGATCACACCATCGCACTCTAGTCTGGGTAACAGAATGGGACCTTGTCTCAAAACAAAACAAAACAAAACAAACAAAAAAAACCCCATATTGTTAGTGTCAGTGACTGGGATTTTAATCCTGTTGCCATCACCTGGCAGGTGCTGAGGGTGGAATGTACATAACTACATTCTGTGTATTTTGTCAATGCAGAAGCTGAGTTAAGGTGAAGAGAGAATGAGGTCCTCAAAGACACAGACCAGTTTTCATGTGTAATATAAAATAGAAATGAAGAGCCCAGGGGATTCTGTGAGTTCCAGTTCAGAAAGACCCAAGAGTCTCTTGACTTGAGACACCCACTGCACAGCTCACCAGGGAGGGTGCACTGGACACAGTCAGGACCCATGGGTTCTAGACCCAGTTGTGAGCTGCAGGACCTTGACCAGGTCCTATCATCTCTCTGAGTCTCCTGTTTCACCGTCTGTCCGGGGGAGGGGAGTGTAAATTAGTTTTTTCCATTGTTAACGTTCCACAGAGTTGTAATTCTGAACACCTGGAGTAGGCAATGTCCAGCTCAACAGAGTGGGTAGGATCCTTTTATTTTCTCCTTTGCTATTCCCAAGAAAGAGAGCAGCCAGTGAGCTTTTCATCCTTTTATCACTGAAAACTCAAGGCTGCAGCCTATGCAGCCATTTTCCTAAGCTAATATGTACCACAATTGAGTCCTCTAGGGACAAGGAGCAGAGACACAGGTTCCACAGACGGTGCAATGGAAATAACGCTAGCTTTCCACCCCTCCCTTCAGCCAGAATGAGGTTACAGGGAAATGAGCTTGCCCCAGAACTCACTGGGGGATCTCTCAGAAATCAGCTCAGAAGTCGTGAAAGAACCAAGGTGCAGTTTTGGAGGCTTAATGCAAAGATAGAGCTGGGGTAGGGCATAAAGTAGGTTTTCCATCACTGAGGTAAGGTTGAGGCATTATTTTTTATTTTTTATTTTTTTTTGAGACAGAGTCTTGCTCTGTCACCCAGGCCGGAGTGCAGTGGTGTGATCTCCGCTCACTGCAAGCTCCACCTCCCAGGTTCACGCAAGTTGAGGCATTATTAAAAATATGTTTAAAAATATGGGCCCTAGTAGCCAGACTTCTATCACCTGGAGAGATTATCCCCCAAATTTCAGCCCCACTCCCCTCCTGGACTTGAATTAAACCATATGTTTTTATTCAATATTCTTTTTATTTATTTATTTGAGACGGAGTCTTGCTCTGTTGCCCTGGCTGGAGTGTGGAGTGCAGTGGTGTGATCTTGGTTCACTGCAACCTCTACCTCCTGGGTTCAAGCGGTTCTCCTGCCTCAGGCTCCAGAGTAGCTGGGATTATAGGTGCCCGCCACCACATCCAGTTTATTTATTTATTTATTTATACTAGAGATGGTATTTCACCATAGTTGGCCAGGCTGGTCTTGAACTCCTGACCTCATGTGATCTGCCTGCCTTGGCATCCCAAAGCGCTGGGATTATAGGTGTGAGCCACTGTGCCCAGCCCTCAATATTCATTAAGTGCCAACAACTACCACCTGTCTGCCTTTCTTGGAGCCACTCCTTTATGTCAGGCATATAACAGTAAGACTTTGGTCCTGTTCACAAAAGCTAGGGGTGGCTAGATGGCTAGACAAACCATGGAATGGGATGGGAAGTATGTTGCAGTTGCCAGGCAGAAGCATGCAGGGGATGGGATGAAAGAGGCGGTGGCAAGATCTTAGATGCCCACGAGTGCCAAGAAAGCAGGTGGGCAGACCTGCTCTGTAGGGAGGCCTCGACGCTTGACACGCCCGACACTGTGCCCTGTGTCCTCGGCACGTGGCGAGGGCGGCCAGGGCCTAGGCGCAGTGACGGGCGCGGCGGCCGGGCTGGGGTGCAGGGCATGGGCTGCCCTCATGCCCTCGCGTCTTCCCCCAGGAGTGCATCCGGGCCTGCAAGCCCGACCTCTCGGCCGAGATTCCGGTGTTCCCGGGCAATGGCGACGAGCAGCCTCTGACCGAGAACCCCCGGAAGTACGTCATGGGCCACTTCCGCTGGGACCGATTCGGCCGCCGCAACAGCAGCAGCGGCAGCGGCAGCGGCGCAGGGCAGAAGCGCGAGGACGTTGCAGCGGCCGAAGACCGCGGCCGGCTGCCTGAGGGCGGCCCAGAGTCCCGCAGCTATGGCGCCGAGCCGGGCCCGCGCGAGGGCAAGCGCTCCTACTCCATGGAGCACTTCCGCTGGGGCAAGCCGGTGGGCAAGAAGCGGCGCCCGGTGAAGGTGTACCCCAACGGCGCCGAGGACGAGTCGGCCGAGGCCTTCCCCCTGGAGTTCAAGAGGGAGCTGACCGGCCAGCGGCCCCGGGAGGGAGATGGCCCCGACGGCCCTGCCGATGACGGCGCCGGGGCTCGGGCCGACCTGGAGCACAGCCTGCTGGTGGCGGCTGAGAAGAAGGACGAGGGCCCCTACAGGATGGAGCACTTCCGCTGGGGCAGCCCGCCCAAGGACAAGCGCTACGGCGGTTTCATGACCTCCGAGAAGAGCCAGACGCCCCTGGTGACGCTGTTCAAAAACGCCATCATCAAGAACGCCTACAAGAAGGGCGAGTGAGGGCACAGCGGGGCCCCGGGGCTACCCTCCCCCAGGAGGTCGATCCCAAAGCCCCTTGCTCTCCCCTGCCCTGCTGCCGCCTCCCAGCCTGGGGGTGGTGGCCGTGGCAGATAATCAGCCTCTTAAAGTTGCCTGTAGTTACGAAATAAAACCTTTGAAATTTCACATCCACCTCTGACTTTGAATGTAAACTGTGTGAATAAAATAAAAATACGTAGCCGTCAAATAACAGCAACATGGATCGGAGGAGCACAGTGGTTTCCATGCGGTAGGATATTTCACAGGACGTAGTGAGCGTGAAAGGAAAATGTGCCTCCTGCCCCCACCCCCAAATGGATCTTCAAGGGATCAGATAGTTTGGGTGAAGGCTCAGGGTGGCTCCAGCACCTCTAGGATGGCCGTATTTTCCACACACCCCACTGAGTGGGAGACTGCTCAGCTAGCACACGTGTAAAGGCAGGATTCCTGCAAGAGTGACCCCGGGCGCTCAGGGGCTCCCCAGTTCCGGCCCACCTCCAAAAGCCAGTTGGACAGCCTACCCACGCCTGGGAGGGCTCTGGACTGTCAGGTGAGAAGTCTTGGTAATGTCTTCGGGGAACTGAGTCCTGACTGCTCCTAGCAATCCATGGGACCTTAGGCAAGTCTCTGAACTCCAAAATTTAGTTCTCTCATCTACCTCTCCCTTCCCAGTATGAGGGTTATTGTGAAGATTAAAGGAGAAAATGGACATAATCTTTTTATCACAGAAGCTAAGTGTGAGAGCTGAGAGTTGGTATCAGTTCCAATTTCACTCCCAGGCTACTCACAGATAGGCTCAAACATACGGTCTCTCTCACACACACACTCATGGAGACACACATCTGTTTAATACAACATACTCTACACAGTTGCTTCTTCCAGCCCCTAGGGCTTAAGCCCTGACTGAGGCCCTCTGATCCCTCCTGCTGTGCCCAAGCTCCTCCCTCCCCACGTGTTTCAGCTCCAGCCCTTCTCATCCTTAGTACTTCCCCCAGGCCTCTCTGATAACAGCTTCCCAACCAACTGGTCTCCTAGTCTCCAGCCGCTCTCCCCAGCCCATCATATACGAATTCTTCCTATTAGTTTACACAAAATCTTGCTTTTTCCCACAGTCCCAGGCTCAAAAGTCAAAACAGTGCCCCCACCCCAATTTCTGTCAATTCCAAACTACTAAGCATGGTGGGCAGGGCCCTTGTAGACGGGCACTCTCTCCTTACCAAACCCTGCTTCCCAAGTTTGCCCGGAAGAAGGCGCTGCCTCACACTTGCTGGTCTCCTCACAGGTCTCGCATCCTCCTATGCCCTTTGCCTGGAATCTCCCACCTTCCCCTGTCATTTTGTTGTTGTTGTTGTTTTTGAGATGGACTCTCACTCTGTCACCCAGGCTAGAGTGCAGTGGCGTGATCTCATCTCACTGCAACCTCCGCCTCCTGGGTTCAAGCAATTCTCCTGCCTCAACCTTCCAAATAGCTGGGATTACAAGAGCACGCCAACACGCCCGGCTAATTTTTGGATTTTTAGTAGAGATGGGGTTTCACCATGTTGGCCAGGCTGGTCTGGAACTCCTGACCCCAGGTGATCCGCCCACCTTGGCCTCCCAAAGTGGTGGGATTACAGGTGTGAGCCACCGCCCCCGGCTCCTCTGCCATATTAAATGCAACTGTCTCACTCAGGCTCATGTCCACCTCCGTGGGGCACCTCTGCCAGGTGCCCTGTTCATTTTCAGTGTTTCTGCTGTCAGCCCCTTCTGCACAGGAGGGCATGCTGTCCAGTTCGGATGGCAAGTTCCTTGCTGCATCCATGCCTTGTCTACTCTCAGGAAGATTCCAAGCTCTGCAAGGGCAGAAGCCAGGTATGTGTTTCTTTTGTATCTCCCCATAGTGCTGTCACAATGCTGGGACCACAGGTTTGCACATTTACATACATTTACACATTTACAATTCACATGAGACTTACCACGTAGAGATGCACACATAGATGTCAAATGCACTAGATAGACCAGTGGGTAGTATAGAGTAAAGCCAGCTGGGAAGCCTGTGTGTGTGGCACTGACATATGTACCCCGTGTTATTTTGATGTTCTGGGAGTTGACAATGAAAAAATAATTGGGAATTGTCCCTGTGAAGTTTTGATATGTGGTGAGTCAGAAATCCAGATTTTTTTTTTTTTTTTGAGACAGGGTCTCGCTTCGTCACCCAGGCTGCAGTTAACTGGTGCGATCTCAGCTCACTGCAACCTCTGCCTCCTGGGTTCAAGTGATTCCCCCACCTCAACCTCCCGAGTACCTGGGAGTACAGGTGCCCGCCACCACGCTCAGTTAATTTTTGTATTTTTAGTAGAGATGGGGTTTCACCATGTTGGCCAGGCTGGTCTCGAACTCCTGGCCTCAAGTGATCCACCCACCTTGGCCTCCCAAAGTGCTAGGGTTACAGGCATGAGCCACTGTGCCTGGCCAGAAAGCCAGATTCTTAAGACAAGGTGTTCCCCAGTATGGCTTACATGGAATGTGCTAGAATGAATAATGGCCTAGGCTTTCCTGAGGATGCTCCCATGCTGGGCATGCTGGGCCTGAGGTTTCCATCTTGGTAGCCTCCTTTCCCCCACACCTTCTCCCTCTGAGACAGGTAAAGTCATGGTTGGTGGAGGTGGCTAAATGTCAGTGGTACACTGTTGGTATTTTCAGATCCCGTTTGCTTCTCAAAAAAACCATTTACTTTAAAGAAATCAAACAGACAGCCATGTGGTGACAACATTAACATTTATTTGAAAAGGGCATCATGATGGCTCACTGGGAGATCGCAACTAATAGTCCTAGAGAATGATTTTGCTAAGAATCCTTCTTCCTATACTTCCCCCCACTCCCCCTTTCCCACTTCCCTAAAATAAAACTAATCAATGGGTTTAAAATACAGAAAACCGCCACAGGCACTAATTCTGCACTCACATATAAATACACCAGCTATTATATACACATATTGTCAACTACAAATTATACTACACACACATGCACACACACACTCAGCCAGGTCGTGAGGCTCTAAGTGGACACAGACACATTACGAGGTATGGGCTACAGCATTTGTGGATTCACAACTCTGCCTCCACGTGCCAGAAATCAACAGTCATGGGGGGAGAGCTTGGAAGGGGAAGGTGACTGGCTTGGGTGGCCCCATGGTCTCATGAAGTAGAGGAGACCTGGCCAGCCAGGCTGGGGCTAAAGGGAGCACAGAAAACTGCCTTTGGCCCCAGCAGGGCCACAAAGCCCTTCCTGCTGCCCTCCTGTCCCTGCCATACCCGGTCTTTCAGCTAGTCAGGCTCTAGGATGGGCCCATCATGACTATCCTGCAGTCTTCAGACCTAGGCCAGATTTGGGGTAAGGGGCCACTCTAACCAGAAGATTTCTAGGGTTAATGGGATGACGAGGCAACATGTTGCCCTAAACCTTTCCCCAGGTGTGAGGCAGACGCCTGGTCTCAGCACAACCCGCCTGCCAAGGTCTGGGGTCACAGGAAGTGGGCCTGGCCTGCCCTGATGATGCCACCTCCCTGTCTACCTTTAAACCTAGTATCTACCTAACAGCCCAGGTTAGCCCTTTCCCACAGGACCCCAACCGGCCAGCTGCCATTTTCTGGTCATGAAGAGGAATTGGGAAAAATAGACTCACTTCTCCAGGGCACTCTCTGTCACCAGGTCAGGAGGCCTGGGGACAATGGAATGGAAACTGCAAGGCATCATGTCTCAGGGCCCCCAGAGGAGCCCAGAGGTCTGGCCTGAGCTGTTCAGAAGAACCCCTGGCTATTCTGATTCTTAGTCCAGCTGAAACGCGTTCTATGGGATCTAGAACACCCAGGGCAAAGGGCGGCACATCTACGACACTTGTGCTTCTTCAAGTACTTTAGTGGGTCCAGGCCTCCTCTTTTCCTGCTCATCCATTTATATTTGTGTATGGGAAAGGGGGCTGGACAGAGGGGGGTATCTGAGGACTTTTCTAGTTCTTCTGACCTGCTCAGTCTCCTTCGATAGTGAGGAGGCTGTTTAGGAGTCAAGAAACCACTGATTTCTACTTTTCAAAGAGAGAAGGAAATGGGAACAGGCACAAGGCACTGGGGACTCCAGGGCAAGGAAAACAGAGGGAGCCTCAGGACCACACTGATGCTTTCTGCCGATCTGCTTCTTATCCATTCGCCTGACTCCACCAAATTAACAGTGCTTCCAGATCTCAAATACATTCCTGCCTACTCAGTGCTGTCAGCAGAGTCCTGACCAACGCTAGCCCTTCCCCACAGAGCTGGAGTCCTTGGGCTTTGGGAGCAGCCGGTCTCAATGGGCTTACTGACTCCTCTTCGCTCAAAATCCCATCAGAGAAGGGTGGCAAAAAGGGGCACAATGAAGTGCCACTAGCCTCCAGAGGCTTGGAAGGGCAGGACTCACTGATGCTAGGCCAATGGCCAGGGTACCTCCCTCCCCTCCAGATCCCATCAAACTGCTTTGCCTCTCTCCCAGGGCCTGTGCTGGGGTGAGGAGATTACCTACTGTCACACTCACCTTCACCTTTCTGATTCTGGCCTATTTGGCCAGAATCCAGGTTCTACTCCATGTCAGCAGACAACCCAACACTCTACTGAGTGTAAGTTTAAACAAAACTGAGAAGAGGGCACTCAAAAAATGACCAGTTCTTCAAAAGAAGCACATTTTTGCTAAGCGGCAGTGATGGAAAGGAAAAGCTGCCTGGGACAGATGGAGAGGAAACAGCAGAATCTATGCAGAATGGGAACCTGCACCTTTTCTGTCTCTCTATTCACAGGACGGGGATGAGGGGCAGAAACATCTGAGTGGACCTGGGGGTCTCTGGTTCTAATGCTGGCTCTGGAAAGATGCTCCAGGGAGGCGACCGCCAAGTCCCAGAACCAGGGCTCACAGGCAGTGCTCAGGATGAAGCTGCCATGGGGAACCCTAATGTCAAGTAGGCCCAAGAAACAGTGGGTCTCTCATCCAAGCTGGGCGCAGGATAAAACCTGGGAGGAGCTAGTGAGGAAAGAACATGTTTGTGGCTCAAGATTTCAATTCTCTTTAAAGTTTCTTTCAGAGGTGAGTTGCTGTCAAGTTTGAGTTAATTTAAACTTGGTTTTTACATAAATAAATACTAAAGAGAAATCTAAGTTCATGCTTGTAAAATTGGGTTGAGTATAAGCCAGAGGCCATAAAGCACAGCCAAAAAGCCTTGGGGGTGCAGGAGCCTCCATGCCTGGGCCCTGCCCTCACTCAGGCCATTCAGAAGCCGCGTGCCAAGCCGGTGCAGTGGCTCACGCCTGTAATCCCAGCACTTTGAGAGGCTGAGGCGGGCGGATTGCTTGAGATCAGGAGTTCCAGACCAGCCTGGCCAACACGGTGAAACCTCATTTCTACTAAAAACACAAAATTCACCAGGCATGGTGGCTCATGCCTGTAATCCCAGCTACTCAGGAGGCTGAGGCAGGAGAATTGCTTGAACCCGGGAGGCGGAGGTTACAGTGAGCTGAGGTCGCGCCATTGCACTCCAGCCTGGGCGACAGAGCGAGACTCTGTCTCAAAAAAAAAAAAAAGGAAAAAGAAGCTGCGTGCCCACAGCAGAGATGGTGACCACAAGGAAGAGCTTCATCTGAAGTGCCGAAACTATGGGAATGAAGGTCAAATAGCCCCTTCCCCAAGACATTTATTGCACATATTAATGGGAAATGCTCGTGTTCAGTCTCTCCCCGATTCTGGAACATACATCCACCTGACAATCAGGCTCTCCCTGCACATCCGTGCGCACCACTGCTGGGGCTATGAGCTGAGGCCGTCCTGAGAAGCCTGCCCTCCCCTTAGGAGAAACAGCCTGCTTCTGACTCCATGCCACACTGCCTGAAATTATACCCCCAAAAGGGATTCTCAGCTACTCAGGAGGCTGAGGCGGGAGAATCACTTAAACTCAGGAGTTCGAGGCCAGCCTGGGCAACATAGTGAGACCCCCATCTCTAGAAAAAAAAATTAAAAACTGATTCCTTTGGATCAAGAAATCTACTCACCCTGCCTCCTTTGGAAAGCAGACTCCAGGGAGAGAACATCTGACACTCACATCTTACTGTAGGTTATGTCGGCTTGGAGGAGTTACGGGAAATGTGACTAACAGAGAAGGAAAGGGCAATTTTGGACCACATGGCACTGCCACAGGAGGATCCCCAGGTGCGGTTCTGTCAGTGGCACCCCGGGAGACACAAAGGCACCCAGAGGAGGGGCCGGGAAGGGGAATTGGCAAAGAAGGCAGCAAACTGCCTCCTGGGTGGCTCTGCCCAGCTCCGCATTAGCTCCTCTCTGCACATCCTCATTACACAGAGACACAGACGGCACACCAGGAAAACAGGAACCCAGATCCCAAAGGGGTCTCCACGGCCTCTCCCAAGCCACAAGCATTGCCAGGTGGTGCCGATGTCCCAGACTTTGTCCAGAGAGTGAAGAAATCATTCCAATATTAGGCGTTAGATCCTTCTTTCTTCAAACGGAACATCCAAAAAGTTGGCTTCTGATATCCTTGAGCCCCAAAACACCACTCATCCCACCCTCCCCACTCTCCTATAACCCAGGTCAGGCTGGGAGCCTTTTCCATAGGAGGTGATGTGGGCACATCTTGGGGACCTTGCAGTTCCCCTCCAAGATTATCTTGTTCTGCCTTTCCTCAACCCAGAGGCTCCAGAAACACCTTGGGACCCTCAGAAGAAAGACATCAAAGAGAGAGAACCCAACTCTGAAAAACATCCAGCAGACAGGACCGTGGGAGGCCAACACAAGCTCCTTATGAACAAAGGAGGTGAGAAGCTGCTACAGGGACCACATTCGCCCGCTGGGCCTGCTGATGCCACGGGCCCACCTCCTGCCAGCCCTGCATCCTGCTTCCTGCCCTTTGCTGTCCCGCAACCCCTTGTGGTATCTCCACCCCAGCTCCTGTTATAAGGGCTCAGCATTCATTATTAGTAGAAAGAAGCATGAACAGACAACTGGGAGATGAGCAAGAGAGTGAGAGACACAGCAGGGCCATGGGGCGGGGGAGCAGGGGGAGTGCTGGGGAGGAGAGAGCCATCCCCATCTCAGCTTCCTTCCCCAGGGGAGTAGAGTCTTTAGCTTCCTCTCACCAACCAAGTCTCCATCCAGCTCCCTCCTCTGGGGAGGACATGCCCTTCACTCAAAATACCAAGCAGGAGCTTCTCAGCCCCCTCCCCCCGGCTTCTCCCGAGAGACACCCCACGATTCTCTGCCCCTGGCTGACACAAGAGAAGACAAACAGGGCACAGGTGAGACGCTGATTGGTGAGACCTCCCTCAGGGAAGACGAGGAGGAGGTAGGAGGGCCAAGAAGGACCAGAGAGTCTCCACCTTGGCTTAGCCTGGGAGGCGCTGCCATCCAAGGTGACGTTTTCTCAGAGATCCCAGCCAGATCTCCATGTGGTCGGGGTGGGCGTGAGGTGAGCCCCTCCTCAGACCCTATCTCCTTGAGGAGCTCCGGCTCTTGGAATTCAGTATACACACAGATCGGGAAACTTCATTTCGTAGACGGGGATGGAGTGGTTCTGCGGCTGACCATAGGCTGCAGTGATGGTTCCTGATGGGCTTGGTGGGGGCCTAGGGGGCAGGAACACATGGGGAGAAGGGCATGAAAAGAGAATTTTAGGATCCCACCCTTGTGCAACCAAACAGAGTAGGTGACTTGGGTTTCTTTTTGCACAGGGACCAGAGACCCCTTCATTCCACAGGTTCCCAGGATTCCACATTCTACTAGAATCTACAGCTTGGAGTGAAGCTTCTCTATGGGCTCTGCAGTGACACTGCTGCTTTAGGAAGTGCCAGCCTAGAACACAAGGACTCTTGCATCTTTCCAGGTTTCATTGAGGCAGACTCTTTCCCTCTCTGGTCTCTATTTCCTTGTCTAGGGAGGGTTAGAGTTGGTAGCCGACTCCAGCCCAGGGGATAGAGATTGTGGTGGGGTAGAAGGAGGTGGGGAGGAGAGAAGGGAAGACAGGGGTGAGAGAAGGACTCAAGATGAGGAACCCCAATACTGGGCCACAGAAGTCAGGGTCCCCTGCCCAGGGTTGCCACTTACCGGATGGTGATTTCAAAGATCTGATTGAGTTTGCTCTGGAGAAGCGATGCCTAGACACAAACAGGCGGAAGTGAGCTGGCAGGGGTGGGGGGACCAGAACCTCTGCCAGCTGGCTCAGGGTGTTCAGAGTATACGCTGGAGGTACAGGGCAGCCACAGCCTTAGGAAGGCAGGCAGAGGTGAACACGCTCCAGCACTCATCCACTGGACCCTGACTGCAGATTTGGATCAGGGAAAGCCACCTACTGAAGGCTGGCTGGGGACAGGACAGAGGCTCAGAATCACCAGGGAGGATGTCAGCAGGCAGTTCTGGAAGGTCCTTCTTCTTAAGATGGGGCAGTAGGGGCTGCTGGGCATGGAGTTGGGAGACTGCACTAGTGCCAGCTCTTTTCTTTTCTTTTCTTTTTTTTAATTGAGAAGGAGTCTTGCTCTGTCACTCAGGCTGGAGTGCGGTGGCATGACCTCAGCTCACAGCGACCTCTGCCTCCTGGGTTTAAGCAAGTCTCCCAACTCAGCCTCCTGAGTAGCTGGGATTACAGGTGCCTGCCACCATGCCCGGCTAATTTTTGTATTTTCAGTAGAGATGGGGTTTTTCTATGTTGGCCAAGCTGGTCTGGAACTCCTGACCTCAGGTGATCTGCCTGCCTCAGCCTCCCAAAGTGCTGGAAGTACAGGCGTCAGCCACTGTGCCCAGCCTGTGCCAGCTCTTTTCTAACTTGCAAGGAGCAGCTCTGCAAAACTAGTGGCTTAGAGATGATCTCTGATTATTTCTGGCTCTAATGAGGCTAATGAATGCAGAGGGTGGGACTGCACGTGTTCCGTGACTGGGCCCTGATTCCTAGCTCATGACATGGGCGTCCCTCTCAAAGTGGGATGAGAGGTTAGAACAACACAGGCCCAGGAAAACACACACACACTTCTATATGAATATTATATATAAAATATTTATACATATTATATTTTGTTGGGAGAATAGGTTATTTGTAGATTTTGAATGTTTACAGTTATGTTTCATTGTTACTAAGCTTGACATTCGGGGCTAATAAATCCCGGTATAGAATCAATTTCAGGACTGTCTGAGCCCCTCCCTCCAGTCTAGACATGGCTCCTCATTTCTACATGTCCAGCTGCCTCTCTCTCTGATCTCTTTGCCAAGGCCTGGCTGTTCCATCCCCCTGCCAAGGTACCCTGGTTGGAAGAGGGTCCTGCTGCCAACGTTGACCATCTTCCTTTGCCACACACCCCTCCCCCATCACTCTGTAATGTGGGGATCATAATGGCACCAACTTCATGGAGTTATCATGAGAATGAAAGCGGCTCATCAATGGAAGAAGCTGTCATCCGCAGTGAGTGCTGTTCACGTGCCTGCTGTCAGGACCACAGTGAGCATGATCTGACTGCCAGACAGGTGCCTCAGCTCAGGACTTCTTCCTTATGTGAAAAGCGTGAGGTCTCAGAGAGACCCAAGACAAACGCCCAAGTCTTTTGGTTCATGGGGGAGCAATGCAGCGCCAGGGTGTTGGGGAAAGCCTGGCAGGGCAACAGCAGAGCTCCCTGCATTGGAATACAAGCCCTGATGTCTGGCAGGGGGTGGGGGCTGGTGGTCAAAGAGCCAAGATCTCCTAGGAACTTAATCCTGTCCTGGACCCAAATTCAGTCTTGACTTGGCTCCCAGGGACTCGCCCATGTCACCCTTCACTTACCCGGGCCCCACAGTGTGCAGCAATCTCCTCGAAGGGTGCCTTCTGGAACTTCTCCACCACCTGCCGCCGCCGCTCACGCTCCTGCTCCTCCACTGCTACGCTGTCCACTGCGACGCAGAGAGCTGGATTAGTGCCAGGCCCTGCTCACTGAGGTGAAGGGGAGGGAGCACTGTCCGTGAGCATTGCTTGGGCTCTCCCCTCTTCTGAAGAGTAGGGGACAGTGGCGTGGAGGTGCGGCGCCCTCACTTGGCCCTGGAAGGTGGGACCTCTTCCTGATTCTGCCTGAGGGCTCAGCCTTCTTCCTCATGTAAGAATTTGAGAACTATGTGGGAGGACCTTTCAGCGGGGCTCTTACAGCCCCAAGTAGCTGCTCTCCCACCAGGACTCTTAAATTGAAGGTCCTGAACAGTTGGTCCTTTGAGTACTCTGTGGGTATTTTGAAAAGGGACATTGAGGCTGGGCATGGTGGCTCACACTTGTAATCCCAGCATTTTGGGAGGCCAAGGTGGGAGGATACCTTGAGGTCAGGAGTTCGAGACCAGCCTGGCCATCATGGTGAAACCCCCTCTCTACTAAAAATACAAAAATTAGCCAGGCGTGGTGGCACATGCCTGTAGTCTCAGTTACTTGGGAGGCTGAGGCAGGAGGATTGCTTGAACCAGAGAGGTGGAGATTGCAGTGAGCCAAGATCACGCCATTGCACTCTAGCCTGGGTGACAGAGTGAGACTCCATCTCAAAAATAAATAAAAAAAGAAAAGGGACATTGACAATGGTAAAGCCACATAGACCACGAAAGCCAACAGGGAACACGTGTGGCAGGGCAGCCCGAGGCCATTTAGTTTAAGGCTTCTACACATACTGCTTGGTATCCAAGATGAGTTAGCACCAAGAAGAAAAAGGGGTGTGTGTCGCACATGTCCATCATACTGTTGGGTTTTTTTTTTTTTTTAATAGAGATGAGGTCTCACTATGTTGCCCAGGCTAGTCTCAAACTTCTGGGCTCAAGGGATCCTCCCGCCTTGGCCTCCCAAAGTGCTGGGATTACAGGTGTGAGCCACCATGCCTGGCCCATACTCAGTTTAAGGCAAGAAATGGCCAGGTGCAGTGGGTTATGCCTGTAAGCCCAGCACTTTGGGAGACTGAGGAGGGCTGACTGCCTAAGGTCAGGAATTCAAGACCAGCCTGGCCAACATGGTGAAACCCTGTCTCTACTAAAAATACAAAAATTAGCCGGGTGTGGTGGCGGGCACCTGTAATCCCAGCCACTCAGGAGGCTAAGGCAGGAGAATTGCTTGGATCTGGGAGGTGGAGGTTGTAGCGAGCCAAGATGGTGCCACTGCACTCTAGCCTGGTTGACAGGGCGAGACTCTGTCTCAGAAAAAAAAAAAAAAAAAAGGCAAGAAATGTGTACATTCAGAGAGACTATCATTAATGATGACAAAAATTTAAAAGTTTGGTATTTACAGGCATTATTTGTCAACAGTTAGAAAAATCTGTTGTTGGCTGGGCGTGGTGGCTCATGCCTCTAATCCCAGCACTTCGGGAGGCCGAGGCGGGTGGATCACGAGGTCAGGAGATCGAGACCATCCTGGCCAACATGGTGAAACCCTGTCTCTACTAAAAATACAAAAAAAATTAGCCGGGCGTGGTGGCGGGCACCTGTAGTCCCAGCTACTTGGGAGGCTGAGGCAAGAGAATGGCGTGAACCCAGGAGGCGGAGCTTGCAGTGAGCCCAGATAGTGCCACTGCACTCTGGCCTGGGCCAAACAGCAAGACTCCTTCTCAAAAAAAAAAAAAAAAA
>NW_026652288.1:24842926-24844821 GCF_009828535.3 Hylobates moloch | reverse complement strand
TTTTTTTTTTTTTTTTTTTTGAGATGGGAGTCTTGCTCTGTTGCCCAGGCTGGAGTGCAGTGGTGCAATCTCAGCTCACTGCAACCTCCGCCTCCTAGGTTCAAGCAATTCTCTTGCCTCAGCCTCCTGAGTAGCTGTGATTATAGGTGCATGCCACCATGCCTGGCTAATTTTTGTATTTCTTCAGTAGAGACAGGGTTTCACCATGTTGGCCAGGCTGGTCTCCAACTCCTGACCTTGAGATCCGCCCACCTCAGCCTCCCAAAGTGCTGGGATTACAGGCTTGAGCCACCATGCCCGGCCAACTGATTACTTTTAAAGGCAGCTGTCCTTAGTGGCAAAAGTGTTGCCCACTGTGGGCCACACAAGGCCCCACTACTGACCCCCAGCAGAAGAGCAGGGATATTCAATGGCAGCTTTGGTGGCTGTGATGAGTTTGTCAAAAGACACCAGCCTCTCCCTTCACGCAGGTGCTGGATCCCACTGTGGAGGGTGGTGGGCCCTGCTGCATCTGCAGGAACAGGCCCAAGGACCCCACCCCATTTTGCCCTCTAACCAGAGTCCCTTGGCCCTGACTTACCAATGGCTTTCTTCAGTGTCTCATAGGTGATCTCCTCGGCAGGCACTCGCTGAAGGAGAAGGGAAAGAGATGCTCAGAAAGGCTGGGGGCAGAGAAAGGAGGCAGCCCTGGCACCCTTAGCTCTCTGGCAGCCCCTTCCTTGTTAGAAGAAAGTCCCAGTGGGCAGGAAGTCCCTCAGGACAGCCCCAGCCCCCTCAGGGTCTTGGAAGCTCCCTGAGCAGGCACAGAGGACAACGAGATGCAGCAGGGAAGCTCATTCCTCATCAGATTCAGATTCAGACAGAGTCCTGAGTCTCACGTAAAAGAACACACTATCCCCTGCTCCCTCCCCAAGCCTGTCCATCAAGCACCATGGGAGGAAAACACCGCAATTTAATTTAATTTTATTTTATTTTGAGACAGAGTCTTACTCTGTCACCCAGGCTGGAGTGTAGTGGCGCGATCTTGGCTCACTGCAACCTCTGCCTCCTGGGTTCAAGTGATTCTTCTGCCTCAGCCTCCGAAGTAGCTGGGATTATAGGCGTGCACCACCATGCCTGGCTAATTTTTATATTTTTAGTAGAGACGGGTTTCACCATGTTGGTCAGGCTGGTCCCGAACTCCTGAACTCATGATGTGCCTGCCTCGGCCTCCCAAAGTGCTGGGATTATAGTGTGAGACACCGTGCCCAGCCAATACTGCAATTTTGAAACATCTTTAGAGAGCACAACAGAAAACATTGGAAGCAAGAGAAGAGAGGTGGTGAATAGAATCTCAGATGTAAATTTCAAGAACTGAATATCAGTTCTGAAGTCTTAAAGTATTAAATTATACACCAACACGACTTGAGCATTTAATAAAGATAAGAAATGGAAGGTTAGAAGTGACAGGCCGGATGTGGTGGCTCATGCTTGGAATCACAGCACTTTGGGAGGCCGAGGTGGGCGATCACTTGAGGTCAGGAGTTCGAGACCAGCCTGGTCAACATGGTGAAACCCCATCTCTACTAAAAATGCAAAAACTAGCCAGGCATGGTGGTGTGTGCCTGTAATCCCAGCTACTTGGGGAGTCTGAGGCAAGAGAATCGCTTGAAACCAGGAGGTGGAGATAGCAGTGAGCCAAGATCACACCACCGCACTCCAACCTGGGCAACAGAGGGAGACTCTGTTTTTTTTTCTTTTTTTTAGAAAGAAGTGACCGGCCCTCCCTGCTGAGGTTCCAAGGAGTTACCCCACTCAGTCCTCTGCAGAGCCTATAAAAGGAGGTAGAAAATAATAAAACTCAAAGAAGGGAGCTCCATAGATGCTAAAAATAATGAAGGAATTTGGACTAAATT
>NW_026652288.1:24760044-24842826 GCF_009828535.3 Hylobates moloch | reverse complement strand
CTGAGTTACAGGTGGCCGCCACCACACCCAGCTAATTTTTTGTAGTTTTAGTAAAGACAGCGTTTCACCATGTTGATCAGGCTGGTCTCGAACTCCTGACCTCAGGTGATCCGCCTGCCTTGGCCTCCCAAAGTGCTGAGATTACAGGTGTGAGCCACCACACCCAGCCTCATGCTCTATTATTTAAACATAATCTTAAGCAAAAGCAGCAGACATAGAACAGAATGATTGCATTGGTATAAAGTTCCAGAAGTAACACAACTCAGGCTAGGAGCTCCCTTAGGGGAGGGGGCACAGAGGCAGGTCCCCTGGGTGATGACAATGTTCCACTCTCTCATCTGGGCGTGATTGCATGGGCATACACACTTTATGAAAATTCACTGAGTTGTGCACTTTTTGATTTGTTTGGCATTTTTGTTTGAGTAGGAGAGGACAGAAGTATACGTATGAGATAAAGTCATTTAACAAACATTAAGTGAGCACCAACTACATGCGGGACTGTAGGTGAGTCCGTAGAAACTGCGCAATTTGTTAGCATAGGAATTACGTGCAAGAGAGAGCTGTGCTCGGCTTTAACTTGCTCTAAGGACTTATCCTCTGCACATCCATCCATTCATCCACTGTCAGCACCGAGCGACATTGGATATTCACCTGCAGGGTGCTAGGGAACTGTGTGGTGGCAACAGTCAAAGAAAAGGCCGCTCTCTGGGCAAGAGAGAAGGGATGCTCCTTGGGCAAGAGCAGGGAGAGAGAAGTTTATGGAGGAAACCAAACAGGGGCCGGGCGCTGGGAAACCGACAGTTCACAGGCGCTCAGCTGCACCAGTGTGGAGGGAAGGGTGGTTCAGATGTGGCATTCTGCACTAGCAAAGGCCTGGAGATGGCGGAGCACAGCGTGGGAGAGGTCAAGAGCAGCCCCGCCAGAGTGGGACGGTGGATATGGGCCAGAGCAGGTGGGGGAAATGAAATGGCAGAGCCCAGACTATGCATGGCTGGGAATACCAGGCACCAGGATTCAGATTTGACCAAACCAGCATTTATTCACCCCTGCGGCAAGCCTGGGCAGTACGGCCCTAGGAACCACCGTGGGACTCTGGACTGGCACTGATGGGTGAGAGTGGAGAGAGCTGTGGCATGGCAGAAGGGCACAGGATGAAGGCCCCTGCACCCCTGCTTTGCCACCAAGCTACCTCTGGGCTAAGCTGACTCTTGAAGGGAGGAAGGAACTGATACTGGTGGCCCAGGAGGCCACTAGTAAGGAGGTGGCTCTGTAGCTGCGTAAGCATTTCGCCTCGCGCTTCTGAGTCACTTCACTCCTCAATTCCCGAGGGTCTCTTACCTCTTGGGAAGGGAGAATCGCCACTATGGGGAGAGAGCAGCCAACTCACCCCGATGCCTAACGCATTGGAGGTTCCCAGTCCTTGGAGCTGGAAGGGCCATGGAGGACACCTCGTTCAACCTCATTTTACTTGTCCAATTAGCCCAAGTCAGAGCTTCCTTCCGTGGGAAGGTTCTGGATAAGCTTTGAGGGCCCTAGGGTAGAGATCTGCCCCAATAAATGAAGTGGTCAAGGGCACAGTTAGGGGGAGGCTTGATCCTGACCCCTAGAGACTTCTCCTACCTCTGATTGCATCTGGGGAAAGGCTTGATGTCAAAGCTGTCCTCCATGTCTATATTAGCCCTAATGGGCAAAGAGGCTGGGGAATGCCAGCCTGTCCATGCCCGAGGACCACGTAAGTCTTTCTGTCCTGGTCCCACCCAGATGTGTGTCCCCCGTACTTAATGTGAACTGTAACAGTCAGCGTTAAAAAAAAAAAAAAAAATCTTGGCTGTCAGTGGTTAGGGGAGAGATGAAGAGGTGGAGCACGGGGGGGTTTTAGGCCAGGAAACGACTCTGTGTGGTACTCTAGTGGGGGATGCATGTCATTATGCATTTGTCCAAACCCACAGAATGTACAACGCTGAGGGCAAACCCCAATGTAAACGACGGAGTTCAGATGATAATGTTGTGTTAAGGCAGGTTGAATTGTAAGAAATGCACCACTCTGCTGGGGGATGTGGATAGCAGGGGAGGCTGTGCACGTGTCAGGGGAGGGGGGGGCAAAGGGCGATCTCTGTACCTTCCTCTCAATTTTGCTGTAACTAAAATTGCTTTAAAAATAGTCTAAATTTAAAAAAAGATTCTTTATTGATACATACGGAAGCAACACTATGAAAGCTGTTCTCACCCTTATCTCTCCAGTTAAGTCTTCTAGTTTCCAACCCAGAGCATATCGGTCCCCCCTGTGAGTGGGGAATGATGACCACCATGCCTTTCTTTTTAACTTTTTGAGACAAGGTCTTACTCTGTCATCTAGGCTGAACTGCCGTGGTGCCATCATGGCTTACTGCAGCCTTGACTTCCCAGGCTCAAGTGATTCTCCCACCTCAGCATCCTGAGTACCTGGGACCACACGTGCACGTCACCATGCCTGGCTGATTTTTCAATTATTTTTTGTAGAGATGGGGTCTCCTTATGTTGCCCCAGATGATCTCAAACTCCTGGGCTCAAGCAATCCTCCTGCCTCAGCCTCCAAAATGTTGGGATCACAGGTGTGAGCCACCATCCCCAGCCAGGCCTTTCAAGAGTGAGTTTTATGATATCCTCATGGGAGCAGGGAGGACCCTATCAATTTTTCCGAAGGGAAGTATCTATGACACATACGTGGGGAGAGTCAGTACAAGTGTGGAATTACCTGAGAAGCTTGCTTTCCATGCAGCCTTAAGCTACTGTGTGGGCAGGGGAGCCTGGAGTCCAGCGTCCAATCTACAGGAGGTGGGGCTGCCCCAGGACAGTGGCACAGACACTCACCTCCTCCTTCTCTGGGCTGTTCCTTGATTCTACCTCCACCTGCAGGGAGATGGTCTCTCCAATGCTCCTCCTCTTGGATAAGCGATCCTCATCTGGGGAAGAAGCAGCCCAGAGGCTTTAGTTCCCAGCCCTTGGAGATCCAGGACTGAGCCACTAGTCCCACCTCCCAACCCCTCTGCCTCCGCTTGGTCCACAGTCCTCTAAGGCTCAGTGCACACTCAGAGTACACGCGGAGTTTACAGAAGCTTCCGATTGCTGTGGGCCTTCTCTGTCCATCTTAGGATAGTCAGTTTTGCTCTTTGGGGCTAAAATTTTGAAATCGTCAATGAGAACACAAAGAAGGTGCTTATGACCAGAATACATATCTCACCTTATGTATAAGCATCATCTGCTAAGAGCACCAGTAGCTCTTCATGAAGCATTTACTAAGTGCATTTGCATTAATACAGGTACCTTATCATGCCAGCCCTCTAAGGCAGCTATTGGTTTTTTTTTTTTTTTTTTTTTTTTTGAGACGGAGTCTTGCTCTGTGGCCCAGGCTGGAGTGCAATGGCACAATCTTGGCTCACTGCAATCTCCGCCTCCCGGGTTCAAGCAATTCTCCTGTTTCAGCCTCCAGAGTAGCTGGGACTACAGGCACATGCCACCACATGCAGCTAATTTTTTGTATTTTTACTAGAGACGGGGTTTCACCGTGTTGCCCAGGCTGGTCTTGAACCCTTGAGCTTAGGCAATCCATCCGCCTCGGCCTCCCAAAGTGCTGGGATTATAGGTGTGAACCACTGCACCCAGCAGGCAGCTATTGTTAACATTCTTGTTTTACAGTCAAGGAAACTGAAATTCAGGGATGCAAAGGACTTGTCTAAGATCTTTCAGGCGGTAAGTTGCACAGGGGTCTCGAACTGGGTCTCTGGTTCCGTAGCCATATGTGCTCTTTCCAGCACGATGGAGCCTCTCCCAGCCTCAGGCCAGGCCATCTCATGGGCCAGGTACTTCCAAGGACCCTGCCCTGAGGAGGAGAGGTGGGGCAATCAAGAGGACCTCACCATAAATTTCCACTGTGTCTTTCAGCCTCACAGGCAATCAAAGGGCCATAAGTCCCTTTCGCTCAGGCCCTTACCTAGCCAAGGAAAGACAGAGGCAGGCCCAGGCATCCCTGCACAGAGCTCATACCTGTCAGCTGAGGGATGTAGGGCAGGCAGAGCCGGTCCGAATTGTAGCCACTGCCTCCCAGGACTTCACTGATCTTGCTCTGGCGGAAGAGGAGCTCAATCACCACCCCATCGAGATCCTGAGACAGCCTGGAAGATGAAGGAGGGAGGAAGTTCGTTAGAACTGCGGTATCTAGAATGACTTCTGAATAATTTTTTTTTTTTTTTAAGACAGGGTTTTGCTCTCGTCGCCCAGGCTGGAGTGTGGTGGTGCGATCTCGGCTCATTGCAACCTCCGCCTTCTAGGTTCAAGCGATTCTCCTGCCTCAGCCACCTGAGTAGATGGGATTATAGGCACCAGCCACCATGCCCAGCTATTTTTTTGTATTTTTAGTAGAGACAGGGTTTCATCATGTTGGCCAGGCTGGTCTTGAACTCCTGACCTCAGGTGATCCACCTGCCTCAGCCTCCCAAAATGCTGGGATTATAGGCGTGAGCCACCATGCCCAGCCAACTTTTCTTATTACAAAAGTAACATCTTCACTATGCAAGATGACAGAGAAGGAAAAATAAAAGAGTCAGCCCCAGTCCCATTTCCAGAGATAACCACTATTCGCATGTTATAACATATTCTTATGTACAACAATCATATCCTTCAGTCACTTTTTTTCTTTTTTTAAAGACAGGGTCCTCACTGTGTTGCCCAGGCTGGAGTGCAGTGGCTGTTCACAGGCACCATCATAGCACACTATAGCCTTGACCTACTGGGCTAAAGTGATCTTCCTGCTCAGCCTCCCAACAGGTATGCTCCACCACAACCGGCTAATTTTATTTATTTATTTATTTATTTATTTATTTATTTATTTATTATTATTTCTTAGACCAAGTCTCTCCCTGTTACCCAGGCTGGAGTGCAGTGGCATGATCTCAGCTCACTGCAACCTCAGCCTCCCAGGTTCAAGGTATTCTCCTGCCTCAGCCTCCTAAGTAGCTAGGATTACAGGCGCATGCCACCACCCCTGGCTAATTTTTGTATTTTTAGTAGAGACAGGGTTTTACTGTGTTGGCCAGGCTGGTCTCCAGCTCCTGATCTCAAGTGATCCGCCCACCTCAACCTCCCAAAGTGCTGGGATTACATAGGCACAAGCCACTGTGCTCGGCCTAAATTTTTTTTTTTTTTGAGACGGAGTCTTGTTCTGTCGCCCAGGCTGGAGTGCAGTGGCACTATCTCGGCTCACTGCAACCTTTGCCTCCCAGATTCAAGCGGATTCTCCTGCCTCAGCCTCCTGAGTGGAGTAGCTGGGACTACAGGTGTGCACCACCACAACTGGCTAATTTTTGTATTTTTAGAAGAGATGAGGTTTCACCATGTTGGCCAGGATGGTCTTGAACTTCTGACCTCAAGCGATCCGCCCACCTCAGCCTCCCAAAGTGCTGGGATTACAGGCATGAGCCACTGTGCTCAGCCTGGGCAAATTGTTTAAAAATTTTTTGTAGAGATGGGTTCTTGCTTTGTGGCCCATCGTTGTCTTGAACCCATGGGCTCAAGAGATCCTCCTGCTCAGTATTCTGAGTCTCTGGGCCTGCAGGCGTGAGCCAATGCACCCAGCTTAGTCCCATATTTTTACATATACACATAGATATCCCCTTCCCCACCTGCTGTTCTGTGATCTATTTTATTGACCTATTATATAGTGGGTATTTTACATTAAATATTCTTCTAAAACATTGTCATGATTGTCTATTGTATGGATGGGCCATAATTTATAAAGCCATCCCCTACTGTTAGACATTTTGGTTTTGCAAAACATCTTTCCCTTGAGTTCCTCTGATGTTGAAATGACACTGGCCTACAGCACCCACTATGGTCTGAAAACATCACTTGGATTGACAGTAACATCTTGTCGGGAATGACTCCTCCAGGATGCATTTAGCATGGGCTTGGCCAAAGCCCCCAGAGGCTGTGTCTCACCTGCAAACAAGGCTCAGCATTGCATGCTCAAGGCATGGACTGCAGTAATGTGATGGGGTTGAACTTTATCCAGGACTCCTGGACCACAGGCAGAGCCCACCTTCTGCCCTTGGGTCTACAGAAGCCCAAGCCTCCTGGCATTGACCCCTCCTGACCTCAGACCACCCACCTGCTTACTCAGCTGCCCTGGCAATCCCTGACCACGTCCCCTGTCCTCTCCTCACCTGGGTCTCTCCACAAACACATCCTCGGGGAGCATGTATGGAGCCTCTTTCTTCCTGGTCTCTATCACCTGGCGGTTGGGAGGAATCAGATGATAAGAGCTGGTTCAGCAGGGAGAGGGAGCTCACAGACAACGAAAGAGCTCCCATGCCCGGCTCGGCGCTTCCTCCCTCCCACAGCCTCCTCAGCACAGTGTCCTCAGCTGAGCTTCTCCAGTGGAAACTCCCATCAACAGGGACCCTCAGGGTAGCCGGAGAAGCTCCAGCTGGCTGCTCAGGCCATGCCATCAATGACACATGTGCACTAAGTGTCCTCCAATGCAGGAACTTAACTCTTAAGAGACTGCAGCTGCTGACTCTGGTGCCTCATTCCTATGCTTTTTTTTTTTTGAGATGGAGTCTCGCTGTCTTGTCCAGGCTAGAGTGCAGTGGCACAATCTTGGCTCACTGCAGCCTCCACCTCCCAGTTTCAAGCAATTCTCCTGCCTCAGCCTCCTGAGTAACAGACTGCAGGTGTGTGCCACCATGCCTGGCAAATTTTTATATTTTTAGTAGAGACAAGGTTTCACCACGTTGGCCAGGCTGGTCTCAAACTCCTGACCCCAAGTGATCCACCTGCCTTGGCCTCCCAAAGTGCTGGGATTAAGGCTGAGCCACTGCACCTGGCTTCATTCCTGTGTTTTTTATTTAAACAGGTACAAAGGAATGTAGCTCACTCCATGTCCCAAACCTGGGTACTGCAGTATCCAAGTGCATTGCAAAAACACCCTGATGGACAGTGACATCTTGAGCTTTACTCAGTATTCTTTGCAAATTTTTGACAAGAAAAGTGAAAGTTACTAAGGTGGTGAGAAGTGGAGGGATGGTCAGCATACAGGTGTGTGTGGGGGGTGAGGAGGTAAAGGTCCCACAATTGTCAGGCAGAGGATGACTAGGCATTGCCTTTCTTGCACTCCTTTATCAGCCCAGAAGCTGGAAGACTCCTGCTTCCCTTTGGGTGGTCTCTGCCACAGTCACGGCACCCTCCCCTGTGATTCCCAGCCAACCCAGGCTAGTTGAGACCTAAATTTTCTTGTTTTGTTTTATTTTGTTTTGCTAATATATTTTATTTTATTTTATTTTTGAGATGGAGTCTCGCTCTGTCACCCAGGCTAGGGTGCAGTGGCGCAATCTTGGCTCACTGCAAATTCCATCTCCCAGGTTCAAGCGATTCTCCTGCCTCAGTTTCCCGAGTAGCTGGGATTACAGGTGTGTGCCACCATGCCCGGCTAATTTTTGTATTTTTAGTAGAGACAGGGTTTCACCATGTTGCCCAGGCTGGTCTTGAACTCCTGACCTCAAGTGATCCACCAGCCTCGGCCTCCCAAAGTGCTGGGATTACAGGCTTGAGCCACTGCGCCTGGCTTGCTAATGTATTTTAAAGTTAATCCTACATGTTGGGATCATTCAACCTCTAAACACTTCCGTGTGTTTTAAAAGATCTTTATGCAACAACTGAGAACACATTTGACTATAGAATGGGTGTCAGATAACACCAAGGAATTACTGATCACTTAATGAGCTGTGTTAAGAGCAAGGCAGTCAGGTAGGGAGGTGCTCATGCTGTTTCAGGCATGCAGACGGATATACGTAGAGTGAAAGGACAGGATAGCTGGGATTTGTTTTAAAGTATTTAAAATTTGTTCAGCAAAGGAAAAGGAGATAGATGAAGCAAATGGGGAGAAATTTTCATAGCTGTTCATTTCATCTGAGTGGGCGTGAACAGACGTTCGTTCACCATTCTACTCAGGCTACTTTTGCGGTATTTCATAGCTTTAGTCTGCATGATCTGAGGTCACTTTTGCGGTATTTCATAGCTGTAGTCTGCATGATCTGAGGCATGTGTGCGGGTGTGCTCCTGTGAGTAGGGGAAAGACAGAGGGGCAAGAAGTGGAGGGGGCAGACAGTATTAGAAACAGGTATAGAAGACCCCCCCCAACCCCTGTGCCTAACCCCACCCTTCTCTGTCAAGTCATACAGGAGGGAAAGATGCCATGAGGAACTTCTCACCATTAGCGGTTCTTACTTCAACCCTGTCTTCACTGCCTAAGTGTAGGTACAGGACTAATGCAATTAAGGAAAAGCTGTTCCCAGGAAACCCCAAGTTGAGGGCCCCCGAGCTCTTGGTTGTGAGGACACCAACCTCATGGATGTGCTGGCAGAAGGCAGGCACTGTTGTGAGCTGACTGATGAGGTTCAGGTAGGCTGCGCCCAGAGCGTAGAGGGCACAGCGGTTGTAGACAGGCAAGTTCTCCTCATTGACCTGGGCCACGTCCTGCAGCAACACAGACAAGGTCTCAGGAGTTTTTCACTGACAAACTACACTGGGTGCCAACGCTCCACCCGACCTCTTCCCAATCTTTTTTAGAAATGCTTGCTTTCCTAGACTGTCTTTCTCAGCATTTGACCCAAAACTTCCTGGGGAAAAAAAGTCACTTTCATTAAAGCTGAAGGGAGGGGTCCCTAGAACAGTCCATGAACTGGGAGGCTCTTGAGTACCCACAGACTAGAGAGGCAATGACCTCAACTCCCCATTCGGCAGTTCCAGCTGTGGCGACCTTCACTCCCAAACCCTCATCATTAATCCCACTGCCAGCGCACTGTCTCCTTCACTATATCGGATTCTTAGGGGACTGGATTGGCTTGCTAAACTGGGTTCATATGTTAAGCTAAATTAGCTCTGGGAGTTACCAGGGGATTGGGATATAAAGGAACCCCAAGTTCTAGCTCTTGAGGGTAAACAGAATTTAAAAATTGTAACATCCAGGCTGGCCCTGCAGGATTTAGCACCATCAGTGAGACTGTCACTGAATTCCCAGGCTTGCCCCGATTCAGGAATATGATGCCCACTTGGCTTCAGGACCCTGGAGACTCAGCCTTTGAGGTCCAAAGGACCCACCCTGACTCCCAGTAGCCTTGGGTGTACACATGCACCCAGGAAGACCATGAAAGTCTCAAGCCCTGTCCGGTGCCACACTGGCTGCTATGCATCACAAAGGAGGCTTGGTAGACAGGTCCCCAGGCTTCCAGACTCTGACTTACCTTTCCAGGGAATATATACTTTAAACAAGTGCTCAAAGCAATCCTGAAGCACAGCTCCATTTGGGAACCAGAGAATCTTTTTTAATTTTTTTTTTAAATTTTTAGACAGAGTCTTGCTCTGTTGCCCAGGCTGGCATGCAGTAGCGAGATCTCTGCTCACTGCAACCTCCATCTCCCTGGTTCAAGTGATTCTCCTGCCTCAGTCTCCCAAGGAGCTGGGACTACAGGCGTGCACCACCACGTCCAGCTAATTTTTGTATTTTTAGTGGAGACGGGGTTTCACCATGTTGGCCAGGCTGGTCTTGAACTCCTGACCTCAAGTGGTCCACCCACCTTAGCCTCCCAAAGTGCTAGGATTACAGGCATGAGCCACCACGCCCAGCCAAGGGAACCAGAGAATCTTTAGACAAACGAGTTTGTCTGGGATCACTCAGGGCTTATGAGCATCCTTTTAAGAATCCCTGGAGTCTCACTCAGACTCTGCGAGAGACTTGACATATAGTAGCTAAGGGATGTTTCTGAATGACCCGGTTCCCTGGGTCTTCTTTAGCTTAAGGATGGGCCAAGGCCATGAATGAAGCATTCTTTGGGGTTCCCCAAACAGGACCATGGTTTGGGGTCTTCAGGGAGGAGTGGCCAACCACGAGTGCAATATTCCTGGGCTCCAAAACAGTGTTATGCGCAGTTGCTACTCAATACTCTTATCAGGGCTTGCCCAAAACAGGTCCCTCCCCTGATCCCAAGCCCCATGCCCTGCGCACACCAGGCCCCACCTGAACAGCCAGCACCAGACGGATGAGGTCCACCACCACCTCCTCGTTAGCCAGCTCAATGCTGATGAGGGCCAGCAAGCCATAGAGCGCCTCGTAGTGTTTCTGCACGTTTGTTTCCTCCTTGCAGCTCAGGTAGATGTGTCTGTAGAGCTGCTGGGAGTGCTGGGGACAGGAGCAGGCAGGAGAAGGCCGGGGTCGGAGGGGTGGGGACAGGAGGAGCAAGGAGAATACGGAGGAAGACCAATCTGAAGGGGGGTGGGATGGCTGTGTGTGCCCCCTCCTCCCTTGGGGAGGGGATGCCTTTAAAGCGGGCTCTGGCAGAAGTGGACACACACAGGAAGGCTTGCGTAGGGAAGGATGGGCTCAGTGAAACCAGCACCAGAAGCTGCTGCCCAAATCCAGGTGTAGGAGCAGAACACAGTCACTGGCCCCGGACTGGCTCATCACTCTGGGCTTGACTCCTCAGAGAGGTCGGCTTAACACATAGCCACAGGACGAGGAGACGTAGCTACAGAGAGAGGAGGCAGGCTCCAAGGGCAGTCAGTGGTCAGCAGTGACTTTTGCTCTGCCACCCAGGCTGGAGTACATTGGCGCAATCTCGGTTCACTGCAACCTCCGCCTTCTGGGTTCAAGTGATTCTCCTGCCTTAGCCTCCCAAGTAGCTGGGATTGCAGGTGCCCACTACCATGCCCGGCTAATTTTTGTAGTTTTAGTAAAGATGGGATTTTACCATGTTGGTCAGGCTGGTCTCGAGCTCCCCACCTCAAGTGATCTATCCGCCCGCCTCAGTCTCCCAAAGTGCTGGGATTGCAGGCGTGAGCCACTGTGCCTGCCCTTCACTGTGCCTGGAGGTCATGCTTGCTTACCTTCTTCATGAAGACAGTGTCCTGTCGAGAGCACTTGTCCACTTTCAGCTTCAGGACAGAGATGTCACTGAGGGTACTGGGAAGGGATGCAAAGGGCCTCCTTAGCCCTTGTATGAGGCCAGCCTGAGCTCACACGGGATCACTGGGCTTTATCCCCAACATCATTAGTTGGTACAAAGCCTCCAGTGCTCCCCTGGCCGTGGTTCTTAGCCCAATTACCTTTTTCTCCCAAGTTCTCAATAATTTGTTCCTTTCTCTCTCTCTCTTTTTTTTTCCTTTTTGAGACAGGGTCTTATTCTGTCACCTAGGCTGGAGTGAAGTTGTTCCATGACCACAGCTCTCTGCAGCCTCAACCTCCAGGGCTCAAGCAATCCTCCCAACTTAGCCTCCCAAGGAGCTGGGACCACAGTTGTGAGCCACCATACTCGGCTAATTTTTAAATTTTCTTGTAGAGATGGGGGTCTCACTACGTTGCCGTGGCTGGTCTTGAACTCTTGAGCTCAAGTGATCCTCCTGCCTTGGCCTCTCAAAGTGCTGAGATTACAGGCATGAGCCACCGCCCCAACCCCCTTTCTCTTAAATCTTCATCCTGATTATTTTCTTCCTTCTCTTATTCCCCCCAAATCCCCTCAGTCTCTACTGATAACCTGCATCCGCTTCCTTCTCACACTTGCAACTCCCTTTAATGCCTACTCTCTATCTTCCAAATCTTCAGTTCACCCTCCTCCTCTCCCAGACACAAGTGCCCTTTGGTCTGTCCTCCTCTTGCAGGACCCCAGGGTCAATGTTGGTGATCAACTCTCTGGTGAGTCTCACTGAGTATCTGAATTGTCCACCCACCTTTGGTGGGAGGAATTGTCCTTTGGTGTGAGGACAGGACCAAAGGACAGGACCTAATGGAGAGTCCTCTCCCCATCTTGCATCGCCTGGAGGAGACACCCCAAGTTCACCTGATGGTAGAGAACTTGTGGCGGTTGCCATGACGATCAATGAAACTGATGAGAATCTCTAGAACAAAGAGTCGAATTTCTGCATCCTCCATGAGGGCGGTGGAGAGAAGGCGGTCCAGGAAGTTGCTGGGCAGGGCTGACATCATGTTGCTGCACTGGAAACCTGTGGATACCTGCGAGGGAGGTACGGACAGCTATGCCTAGGAACGCTGTCCCTCTCAGGTGCAGGAGGAGATGGAGGAGCAGCCAGCGGAAGTCAGGTCTGATGTACACATCCTCTCTAGACATCGCCCAATCCAGCCTCCCGTACCCTGCAGCCCAGGCAACTCTTTGAACACTCCAACATCCACCTAGATGACACCAAGCTCAGTAGACATGTGAATGGATGGGGACAGTGGGCAGGGACATTCGGGTGTTAAAAAGCAAGCAAGGGATGAGCCCTGGAGGGAAGCGGGAGCCAGACAATCTCTGAACCTAACAGTCCAGCCAGTTAGGGCACAACTGATGAACAGCCACCAGGAACACAATGCCTCATTAAGAGTATGACCATCACAAAGAACGAGACAGTGGAAGAACTCACAGCTGGGCTGAAGGATCAGAACTCACACACACGACAACCACCAAATAGTGCACATAGGTAGCATTTGGTAACATGTCTGTTAGCCTGGCAATAATGGCGCTTTGTGACTAAAGCCAGTTTGGCATAAATAGACATGCCATATATGCTGTTGTCAAAGCATTCAAATGCAGCAAAGCACCTTTACTGTTAAATCCATATTGCAAAACAATGCCTTTGAAGATTCAGAAGGTCCCTGAGGATGTACCCCAAACTGTTATCTTAAGAAAATGATGAGTACAAATTGATGAGGGTAAACTCAGTAAAGAAATGGCAGGAATATGGAGACCAAGGTGATAACTAGATGAGGGCAGTGTTGGAGCACAAAGGGTTTATAAAAATCTAGTGCCATGAAGAGTGTGGACTGGAGGGGAAGGAAGGGAAGGTGTGAGGTGGCGGCGGGGTTGGGGGAGTTCTGTTTAGATTGGCATGGCCAGAACAGAGACAGAGACTGAGAGATGAGACAGGAGGTCTAGGGAGGGAGAGGGGACTGGGGACCTCCCAACTTCAGTCTGAGAAGTTTGAAATCTGGTTGTACATCAATTATAAACTGAGGCCAGGCACAGTGGCTCATGCCTGTAATCCCAACACTTTGGGAGGCCAAGGCAGGCGGATCACTTGAGGTCAGGAGTTCAAGACCAGCCTAGCCAACATGATGAAACACTGTCTCTACTAGAAATGCAAAAAAATTAGCTAGGCATGGTGGTGGCATGTGCCTGTAATCCCAGCTACTCAAGAATCATTGAACCTGGGAGGCGAAGGTTGCAGTGAGCCAAGATCGCACCACTGCACTCCAGCCTGAGCAACAAGAGTGAAACTCCATCTCAAAAAAAAAAAAGAAAATTATAAACTGAGACCTACTCTGAAATAAGAGGCACCTGGTAGAGAACAGCATTTCTAGACAATTACTGTTGTAGCTGAGTTTCTGACAGGTGGGAAGAGGTGGTTGTGAGATGTCGGGTTTAGGCCAGGGGTTGTGCCTCAGAATACCTGGGGAACTTGTTACAAATACAGATTCCAGGACCTCACTCAGGCTAACAGCTCAAAACCTCTGAGGAATCATATATTTATCACAAGATTGTCATTGGAAT
Source organism: Hylobates moloch (assembly GCF_009828535.3). Lineage (NCBI taxonomy): Eukaryota > Metazoa > Chordata > Mammalia > Primates > Hylobatidae > Hylobates > Hylobates moloch. The sequence continues at coordinate 24,829,255 of NW_026652288.1, read as the reverse complement.
GGTGTTCGAGAGCAATGGATCTAGACTCCAGTGATGGCTGCAAAGATGTAAAGAAGAGTTAAATAAAACACAGGATGGGAAGGATGGGGGCTGGGAGACTGAGGTGGGCACATGTGCCAAGAACATGCTGGCAAAACAGGGGAAACAGAGGGGAAAAGGGAAAGAGGGGGTACCTGGAGGGAACCAGGGCGGGAACCAACAGATTCCATCTCGAGACAGATCGTGTCTGAGTGACAACGCTATCAGTAGCCAATAAGGAACCTTTGTGAAAATTAGAAACGGGTTCCCCATTTGCTGTGGCTGACCCAGCTCTGTGGGTGCCCAGCCTGGCTAGTGAGTGGAACGTAGGCTAGATTTCAGCCCCGACTCAACTGACTGGGTGTATTTGTGCAGTATGCAACGTGCACGACTGTATGTGGAGGCCTTCACTTGGTCCCTTGGAAGGAGCTGTCTCCTGCAGAGGAAGAGCAGGAATGGGGATAGATGGGGCTCACCTGCAGGAGGGATTTTAGCAGCATAATCTGGGTCAGACGGTTCCTATTCTCCCTGTAGACCAGAGACACAAACACTCACCAGGATGGTAATGGGGCGGAGGTCACACACTTGCCAGCTTAGTTCTACCCCTGATTTGTTTCTCCATGAGGCTTATCGTGTTGGGTTACCCAGGACAGTGACTTCAGGACCCAGGAAGCCGACCAAGGGGTGACTGGCTCCCCCCACGCTGGGAGGCGGTTATTGGTGGGGTGGCCTGAGAAATTGTGGGATCCAAGAGCCCCACTAAAGGCTGCTGAGGGATTTGGGAGTAAAAAGAGAGCAGAGGGCAGAGCCAAGAAAATTAAGAGGGATAAAGGAGGGGGTCAGCAAATGCAGCCGGGGGACAGGAGGACTCCAGGCTGGGGGAGATGGGTGGCTCACCCCGTCCTGCCCGTGTCCACCGCCTGGTGCAGGGATGGCCGTGGGACCTTGCTCATGATGAAGAGGATCACCTCGGACCGCTGATAGGTGGGCAGCGTGCTGGCAAAGGAGCCTGCAGGAGGTGGCGGAGAGGGTGCCCAGTGAGGCACAGGCTCCAGGGCCCCTCCTGGTTCAGCCTTTCAGCTGCAGAGAGCAAGGGCTGCCGCTCTCCGGAGTCAATCCAGGACCAGTAAAAGGAACTCAGGATAGCCCGGGTGTGATTCGGCCTCTCTAGGAAGGGGAGGCATCAGGTGGTTTTGGAGGTCTCTTCCAGGCTCCGTTTTATCACTTGTTCCTGAGGCTGTGGTTAAGGTCTTGGCTCCTTGGCTAGGGGGTGGGGATGGTGAATGCTGGGCCCTGGGACCAGGGCGGGGCTTCTTTCACCGGCTGCCCTAGGGTAAATCCTAGGGTAAATCCTCCTCCCACGAACTAAGAGAAAAGAATGGTTCTGCATTCCTAACCTGCCTACTCCAGGCTGAGGGGAAGCTCACAGGGCTAGGGCAGGCAGGCTATGAAAGAAGCTTTATCATCTCCACTCCCAGGAGCACACATTTTCTCCACGGCTGGCCCCCTTCCTCATTCTTTTCTCTTAGTCCCCATCTCTCCCTCCTGGAAGCCCTAACCTGGAAGCATCAGGTAGGTCTGATGGGGACTGGGACTAAAGAAGGTTCGCCTGAGACTTCAGATCTGAGACACTCATCTGACTGCGCTGTCGCTCAGGCCCTGCCCAGCCAGTCGTTTCATTTCCCGACTTCATTCTCTCTGAGGTCCGTGAATAGCATGTGGGCGCTGGACAATCCTACAGGGCCCCGGTTGGATGCCTTTCGCCCCAGTGCGGTCCCTCCCTCTCCAACCCCCATACCCGGGCCGCCCCCGGTGCCCCGCCCCTTTCCAGGGTCCCTCTTTCCTCCCCTTGGCTCCGCCCCGCCCTGCGCCTCAGTCTTGAGCCCCTGGGCCCCACCCCGTCCCTCCCCTCCCCTCCCCTCCCCTCCCTGCGCCTCGGACCCGCCCCGCCCCGCCCCGCCCCGGCCCGGCCTGGCCCGGCCTCGCGCCGCACCTACGGTCTTGATGACGGCCTCCTGGAACATGCGCTCCTCGTGCTCCTTGATGATCTTGGTGCCGAGGCTCACCGCCCCGTCGTAGCTCCCGGTCAGCGCGTAGTCGATGCTGAGTCGCAGCTGCCTGAGCAGCGTGTTGAACATCTCCAGCACCGTGGGCCCTGAGAGCGGCGGGGCGGGACACCCGAGATCCAAGGCTGGCACCCGCCTCCTCCCTGCACCGCGCGCAGGCAGGGCAGGCCCACGCCCCCTTCCAGCCTGGGCTTCCTCTGCGCCCCCAACTTCCCGGCGGACTTCTCTCGAGGAAAACGGACTCCGACCCCTCCCTGTTGTCCCTTGCCTCTCTCTGGAAGAGGCGGCAGCCTCCGCGGGGTCCCCGGCCCTCAGGCCCTAGCCATGCCGCTTACCCACAGAGCCGGTGGCAGCGATGACCGCGGCTTCCGACAAGACTTCCACGATGCCGGCGCGCACCGTCGCAGCGCTGCGGCTGTTGGCGTCCAGGTGGCCCAGGAGCTGCTGGATGACCAGGTGCGAGTGCTGCGGCTGCGGGAGGAAGATGAGTTGGGCCTGGACAGCAACCCCATGGGGTCCCTGGGCCGCGCAGCCCTCTCCTGGCACCCAAAGGTGGGGGTAAACTAAAGGGACGTTCCAAGGCCCTGGGCACTGCAGATGGCACTGACACCTCGTGCCCTTTACTGGATCCTTCCCTCCTCTCTCCAACAAAGAGCCAAATCCCAGTGGAGGCCTCGGCTGACAGTTTTCCAGGGCCCTTTTACTTCAAAATGGGTCAAAAGACCATTTTAAAATAGGGTCTTCCTTTCATTTCTTCAGGTCTTTCCGGCAAGGGCCACGGGAGGCCACATGGCTTAGTCCAGTGCTGCCTAAAGTGGGGCCCCTGGGCTGGTGCCCATTCAAGATGGGTCTGATACTGGTTTACACTGAGATAAGGATGGGATGGAGAGTCAGTGTTTAGTAAATAATTTGTCAGTGCTGTAGCAGCCAAGGGTGTGATCTGTAGGCTTGCATTTTGCATGAGTTTTTCATTTAATTTTTCTAGAAATTATTTGTTTTAATCGTATTTTATAAAAGTATTGGTCTGTGATGTACTGGAAATAAAATCAGCCGGCCCTTCTCCACAGCTAGCTTAAGCAGCACTGGTTTTGGCAACTGGGGGCTTCGGAGGAGTCACAGGGGACTTCTGGCTTTCTATTTTAGCACCTGTCTGGCTCCCAGAGGGGCCTTTGTCCTGGGATCCGGCTGGCCCAGGGGAGCCACCATACCTGAATTGAGTACATGATGATTTTAAAGCAACGGATGGCGAACACCTTGGGTTCCCAAAGAGAATGGTTATCCAGATGGCTGTGAGGGAGAAAACATGGGGGAACAACTATGAAACTCCCGGCAGTGTTAGGGAGAAGAGATTAGCTTGGAGGCAGAGGGACTCCTCCTCAAAGCCCCTCGCACAGTTCCCGGGTGAGGAAGTGAAGCCTGAAGGGCCTTGGGGTAGTCCCAGTCCAGCGCTGGAGAGAGGCCAAGGACAGCGCTCTGCAGTTGTGGACGTGTGCGGTGAAGCTGGGCACCTTCGCTTAGCGTTGGGTGCCTTCCTACTGGCATCACTTGGCCACCCCGTGGCAGCTTTTGCTGTCACAATTCAGGGAACACAGGCACAGGGAAGGGATCGACTTGGCGGCAGCACCACAACTGTAATATCCCCTTTCCCACAGCCAGCCAGGAGATGCCAGGGACCTGAAACACATCCAGGCTGAAGGCTGGGGCCAAGGCAGTTGGTGGGGGCACTCACATGAGAACAGGCTTGATGGCGTTTTTGATGTTGCCAAAGGCAGCCCGGCCCAGCAGCTCCCGAAGGCACCTCTCAGCCAGCTCCGCGGGGCTCTCTTTCTCCTTCTCGGGTGCTTGGAGGGGTGAGGGAGACCGACTGGGGAGACAGAGGCACATGGGTAGAGGGCGGCATGCAGGCTGGGGTCAGGCTCTGTGCAATCCTGGCTTTCCGTGTTTCATCCACACAAGACAAGCAGGAATTTGACATGGGTTGCACTAGGCAATAGGGGAGGCATCACAGCTGTCAGAAATTAAATGGGGGTAAAGAAGCCCCCACTGGGGGAAGTGGGGGAAGACTGGAGAAGAAAAGATAAAGTTCTTTTTCTGGAAATCCTTAAGGATTTCCAGATATGCCACTGTGGGAAGGATGCTCTGAGCCCCATGGGCCAGGTGAGGTGTAGAACATGTGTGTCTTGATGCACCTAAGACTTCAGAAGGAAAAGGAGATGGGAGATGAAGATAGGAAAGGGAGGCAAAAAAACAAAACAGAAGTGGAAGAAAGGAGAGGAAAGAGAGGGAGGGAAAAGGAAAGGCACAGTGGTTGGCTCAGGCAAGAGTCAATGATACTCAAGTCACAAGAGAGTGGGCCCACATCTGGACAGAACAGGAGCCCGAGGACTCCCAGCCCAGAGACCACAGCAGCTTGTCAGTGAGATGCTATTCCAGAAATAGCCACCAGAGGGCATACGAACCCCTCCCCCCCCCCCCCCCCCCCCCCCTCCCCCCCCGGTAGCCTGGGCTCAACCGACCTAACCAGCCTGGTGCACAGATAGCCCAGATGGGACAGCAGCATGGACCTTTCTCCCCATTCCATTTCACCGAGGGGAAAAATGAGGGGGCAGGGCCAGGAATGAATCTCATGCTTAGGGGATCCAGGATTAAAACCCAGTATCTGCAAGCTCTTGCTGAGTGGCGGCGGGCTGGTCAAGCATGCACGTTTTCAGGGCCTGAAATAGCATCAGGAAGCAACAGAGGAAGGAAGGTCCAGATGGAAAGTCCGCAGTCATTGGAGCCACGAAAGGCATCTTTTTTTTTTTTTTTTTTTTTTTGAGACGGAGTCTCGCTCTGTCGCCCAGGCTGTAAGTGCAGCGGCGCGATCTCGGCTCACTGCAAGTTCCGCCTCCCGGGCTCCCGTTCTCCTGCCTCAGCCTCCCGAGTAGCTGGGACTACAGGCGCCCGCCACCACGTCCAGCTAATTTTTTTGTATTTCTTTTTTAGTAGAGATGTGGTTTCACCGTGTTAGCCAGGATGGTCTCGATCTCCTGACCTCGTGATCTGCCCACCTCGGCCTCCCAAAGTGTTGGGATTACAGGCGTGAGCTACCGCGCCCGGCCCACAAAAGGCATCCTAAAGCCTCCTTGGCCCTGCTTCCAGGGAGACAAAGGTAACCAGTCTCTTGGGTCTGTGTGTTATTACCAACAGACTTACCTACCAGGGAGCCCAGCACCAACACTGTCCTCCTTCGGTAACGCAGATGTTAAGGACACTGTGGGCTGGCACAAAGCTAGACCCATGGCTCCTAGGGAGCCAGCTTTGGACTCACTGCAGAACAAGCCACAAAGTCATGTCCCTGGCCTTGTAGCTGAGTTTTACTGACCAACCCAAACCATGTGGTTCCCAAGCAGCCCTTGGAGGGCTGATTATATCCACTGTCCTGCCCCACCCCAGCCTGCTTACCTCTCTGCCTCCTCTACATGCTGTAGATTGAAAAGCAGCGATGGGACAATCTTGTCCATGTGCTGTGGGTCCCAGATGTTGGCCTGCAGTTCATCATTCACCGTCTTCCTCACCACCCCTTGCAGGCCTTTGATGCCTGACATTCGAATTCTGTAAGGAAAAGGGTGAAGTGGGACTCGGAAGTCCTCTAGCCCTGAGAAGTCCAGCTTCGGTGGCTAAGAGAGGAGTACAGCTTAGGGGTCAGGGATACATTTGTCCATCGGAAGGCAGAATGGAGACCAGCTGCTACTCTCATGGGACCTCCTGGTGCTGGCAGACATGAGCCCAGGAAGCCATGTCTTTTGAATCATCTTGGAGACTCCCAGGCTGCCCTTGCCCTGGTACCATCTGGGCTCCAGCCCTAGGGTGCTGGGTGTTCCAGCTCCCCGTCTTTAGTACTTAGCTGGGGTTGTTCCAGCTTGGGCCCAAGATATAAGAGCTCAAAATGCTGCCAAGAACTGATGAAGCAGAATCCAAGGCCGTGAGCAACTTGCGGGGGCAGGGGGAGGCGGACCCAGAGGGAGAGGCACAGAGCTGCAGGCTCTCTGGGCACAAAGGGGTTTTGGCTTGGAGCTAGGCTTAACTGAGGGGAAACTGAGTAACAGCACAGCAGGAGCCCCTTTTGTACACCCCCAGTCCCTGCTATGTGAACCCAGGGTCAGCACAGCCCTGTGGGCGGGGGCCGTCTTTACTAGCCATTTATTTCAGCCTGAAGTTTCTTTCTTTCTTTTTTATAAAACCTTTTTTCTGGTTATAAAATAATACATACTAATCATAGAAAAGTATAGAGAAGAGAAGATTTACCACTACCACCACCACTACCACTGTTATCTTTGTTATCAAAGGTAACTGTTATTGGCATTTTGATGTAATTCCTTTCTTCTGTGCATAATATATAACAGAATTAAGAACCTGTTGCATATTTGATTTGTATTGGCTTTTTTCACATACGTTCTATGCATTTTCCTATGTCATTAACTCTTCATAAACATGTTGAATGGTTGCCTGATACACTGTCATAAGACTTTTCTAAACTAGTGACTATTAGTCATTTCAGTTGTTTCCAAACGTTTTGCTTTTTTTTTTTTGAGGTGGAGTCTGGCTCTGTCGCCCAGGCTGGAGTGCAGTGGTGCGATCTTGGCTTACTACAACCTCTGCCTCTCGGATTCAAGCCATTCTTTTGCCTCAGCCTCCTGAGTAGCTGGGATTACAGGCACGTGCCACCATGCCCGGCCAATTTTTGTATTTTTAGTAGAGACAGGGTTTCACCATGTTGGTCAGGCTGGTCTCGAACTCCTGACCTCGTGATCCGCCTGCCTTAGCCTCCCAAAATGCTGGGATTACAGGCGTGAGCCACCGTGCCTGGTCAAACGTTTCACTTTTATAATAATGCTATGATGGGCATCATTGTATGAAATATTTTACTATGTTTCAAGTCATTGCCATGAGTGGAATCACTGAGTCAAAAGGTAAGAAATAAAAGGCAGCCAGACACAGTGGCTCACACCTGTAACCCCAGCACTTTGGGAGGCAAGGCCAGTATATAGCTTGAGCTCAGGAGTTCAAGACCAGCCTGGGCAACATGGCAAAATCTCGTCTCTACAAAAAATTAAAACATTAGGCCGGGCACAGTGGCTCACGCCTGTAATCCCAGCACTTTGGGAGGCTGAGGTGGGTGGATCACCTGAGGTCAGGAGTTTGAGACCAGCCTGGTCAACATGGTGAAACCCCGTCTCTACTAAAAATACAAAAATTAGCCGGGCATGGTAGCAGGTGCCTGTAATCCCAGCTACTCGGGAGGTTGAGGTGAAGGAATTGCATGAACCCAGGAGGTGGAGGTTATAGTAAGCAGAGATCATGCCACTGCACTCCTGCCTAGGCGACAGAGTAAGACCCTGTCTCAAAAAAAAAAAAAAAAGAAAGAAAGAAATTAGCCAGGTGTGGTAGTGTGCACCTGTAGTCACAGATACTCAGGAGGCTGGGGTGGAAGTACTGATTGGGCCTGAGAGGCAAAGGTTGCAGTGAGCTGAGATCACGTGAGATTGCGCCACTGCACTCCAGCCTGGATGAAAGAGTCAGACTCTGTCTCAAAAAAAGAAATGAAAGGCTCCCAATTTGCCAAAATAACTGCCCCCACCCCCTGCCCATGCGCAAGCCACAGGAGAATGCCACTCTCACAGTGCCTGAGGCAGTATTGAGGATCTCATTTTAAACATCTGTTCTAATTTTATGACTCCAAAAAATCCTCACATTTTGTAGCTATTTCAATTCACATCCTTTTGTGATTATTGGAGATGAGCAGTTTTTCTCAAGGTTAAGTTGCCAGTTGCACTTTTAACTTCGTTTTTTTTTTAGATGGAGTCTCGCTCTGTCGCCCAGGCTGGAGTGCAGTGGCACGATCTCAGCTCACTGCAAGCTCCGCCTCCCGGGTTCACGCCATTCTCCTGCCTCAGCCTCCCAAGTAGTTGGGACTACAGGCGCCCGCCACCATGCCTGGCTAATTTTTTGGATTTTTCGTAGAGATGGAGTTTCCCCATGTTAGCCAGGATGGTCTCAATCTCCTGACCTTGTGATCCGCCCGCCTCGGCCTCCCAAAGTGCTGGGATTACAGGTATGAGCCACCACGCCCGGCCTTAACTTTGGTTTTAACTGGGGTTGCCAGGGTGCTACCCTGGGCCTTACTGAGGAACTGTGATTGGAGGTGGCAGGAGCTTACGAGCAACAGGATACCCTGGCCCAGAAACTTTAAGGGCCACTGGCAATGGGCAAGGATTCCCTGGAAGCACCTGGCCACGCTGACCTGACCCTGACCACGTTCAAGACCCTGAGCTGGCAGCTGTCCGGACTTGGGAATGAATGATCAAGAATACTGTCCCGCTGACTCTTCTCGGTTCCAGTTTAAAAAGGCACTCCCCAACCAAGGGACAAGTGACACATATCCCCAGCATGCTGGACTCATTTGTCCCGTCCAAGTGGGCCTGGCTGGCAGGAAACAAGGCCTGGTTGACAGAAAAACTTCTACCCAGGACTCCCTTATGTGTACATGTGAATTAATTTTTCTTCTTTTCCTAACTACCTTGCACTCCTTCAGTCTCCCCAGAATCCCTTCCACAAATGCACACGATTCATTCTGTGACACCCAGAGCTGACCTTGCCTTTCAAAAGAAGTTTGGAAAAATCAGGCCTGGGGGAGAAGGAAACTTCTTACTCTTCCTATTTATTTATTTATTTATTTTTCGAGATGGAGTCTCACTCTGTCGCCCAGGCCGGAGTGCAGTGGCACAATCTTAGCTCACTGCAACTTCCACCTCCCAGGTTCAAGCGATTCTTGTACCTCAGCCACCGGAGTAGCTGGGACTACAGTTGTGCGCTACCATGCCTGGCTAATTTTTTGCGTTTTTAATAGAGATGGGGTTTCGCCATGTTGACCAGGCTGGTCTTGAACTCCTGACCTCAAGTAATCCGCCTGCCTCAGCCTCCCAAAGTGCTGGTAATATAGGCGTGAGCCACCACACCTGGCCCTTACTGCTTTTTTTTTTTTTTTTTTTTTTTTTTTTTTGAGACAGAGTCTCGCTGTGTCGCCCAGGCTGGAGTGCAGTGGCGCTATCTCGGCTCACTGCAAGCTCCGCCTCTGGGTTTACACGATTCTCCTGCCTCAGCCTCCCAAGTAGCTGGGATTACAGGTGCCTGCCACCACGCCCGGCTAATGTTTTTCTGTATTTTTAGTAGAGACTAAATAGGAGTTTCACCGTGTTAGCCAGGATGGTCTCGATCTCGATCTCCTGACCTTGTGATCCATCCCTCTCGGCCTCCCAAAGTGCTGGGATTACAGGCGTGAGCCACCGCACCTGGCCCTTCTGTTCCTCTTAATGGGCACAGTGGAGATCTACCCATGACCAAGGGCCCCACGAAGTCTCTGAATCCAAGGGAAGATCAGATAATACTGATCCACTGGCCCTGAGGAATCGCACACACACACACACACACACGCACACACACACACACAATTTGCATGCACAGGCCCACTGCTGGACCCAAGGGTGTTACTGGAAAGGGCAGTCAACGGCATTCAGAGGCAGCATCTGGGTTCCTAGAGCAAAATGATGCTGTGTGTGGACAGCCCAGCACAGCTGCCACTGGGTCAGCTGAGTCTAAAAAGGCTGAGAATGAACAACAGGAGAGATCTCAGGGAAAAAGGGCACAGGGAGGGGACAGAAGAGAAAGGCAAGAAGGGGAGGAAGGAAGAAAACTGACACCAGAAGATCCCTCCTCCTCCCTCTCTCAACCGTAGGCCTTCCTGTCATGGGTGACCAGCGTCAGCCTGTGGGTGTAATGGCACTGCTGGTGGCTGGAAGCCAACCTCAGCAGCCTTCCTCCTGATGTTCAGGAAACTCCTGATGCTGCTGGAACACAGTGCTGACCACATCACACACTACGGATCATGTGTATGTGCACATGTGTGTGTGTGCATGTGTGGTGTGTGTGCACGTGTGTGTGCATGTGTGCGTGTGTGCACGTGTGTGTGTGCAGTGGCATGAGTGGCCCATCCACTCCCCCACCACCCTGGGACAGCTTGGCAGGGCCTGCGTGGGCAGCACGTGTTACAGACATACGTGGCCATGGTCCTATACCTCCCCTAACACCTGCTTCTGGATGCGCCCCCACAGCTCCAGCCCCTCTGGCTCTTCATAGCCATTTTGCAATGGTGGTGACTCAGGAAGCTAATTCTGGGAGAGGATGAGGGGCTCCTTCCTCCCATACAGCACTCTGGCCTCACCAGAGGCACTCGGGCAGGGCAGCTGCAGAGTCCACACCTGGCTTATGAGAGTCTCGGGGACTGGGGGAACCCAGACAATGCCACACAGTGGCACCGGGCCCTGCCTAGGAGTCGGTCTACTGCCTTGGAAGCATATATTCATTTTAATTTCTTTGTGATTAATTTTTTGTTTTTTTTTAGAGACAGGGTCTCACTCTGTCACCCAGGCTGGAGTGCAGGGGTGTGATCATGGTTCACTGCAGCCTCAACCTCCCAGGCTCAAGTGATCCTCCCACCTCTGCCTCCTAAGTAGCTGGGAATACAGGCACATGCAGTCATGCCCAGCTAATTTTATTTTTTGTAGAGGCAGGGTCTCATTATGTTGCCCAGGCTGGCCTCAAACTCCTGGGTTCAAGTGATCCTCCTGCCTCAGCCTCCCAAAGTACTGAAATTACAGACATGAGCCACTGCAACTGGTCAATTTCTCTGTGATTTTACTTGAGAGATTTTGCTTCTATGTCCAAGTATGCTTCTGTGAGCTAAGTGTTTTTATAAATTGGAGTACGTGTATGTAAAAGCGTATCCCGTGAGGCAAGATGCCTGTCTGAGAGTGTTCATTCATTCTGTTATTCACTCAACAAGAATTTATCAAGTGCCACTGCTCTCCAGGCAGTGTTAGTGCTTGGGATGCATCCGTGAGTAAAACGACGGACCCTACCCTCACAGAGCTTACATCCCAGTGGGAAGAGACAGGTGGTGAACAAGAAACACAGAAAGTAATGTATGAAACATGTTAAAAGGGGAAAGAAACCCCGGCAGAGTGAGGGAGAAGGGAGTGGGCATGTGGGGGTGTGCAGGGCAGCTTCACTGACAAGGGGACATTTGAGCAAAGGTTTGACAGAGGCGATGCAGTGAGATGCGCAGATCCCTGGAGGAAGCATTCCCGGCACAAGCACAGACTGTGCAAAGGCCCTGAGGCAGTGTCTGTGGTGTGCTGGAGAGGAATGAGCGAGCAGGAGGGCCAACGAGATGGAGTGGAGAGGCAGCTGGGATCAGCCAAAGTGTGAACTTTGGCTCTTTATTGGTAGGTGTAGATTTTGAATGGTTAATGGTGAGTGGGTGTGTTTCTGGAGTATAAATGCATATAATTCTGAACAAAAGAGTGTATGGAGGCCTGTGTGTGTGTACACATGTGTATTCTGTCACTGGCTCTCAAATTGGGCTCAAAGGACTTTTATCTTACATTGAGTCCCTTTGTCCGGCCCAAGCAGTTTTTCCTTTAGAAACCACATGTGGGGGCCGGGTGTAGTGGCTCCCGCCTGTAATCCTAGCACTTTGGGAGGCCGATGTGGGCAGATCACCTGAGGTCAAGAGTTTGAGATGAGCCTGGCCAATGTGGTAAAACCCCATCTCTGCTAAAAATACAAATATTAGCTGGGAGTGGTGGTGCACGTCTGTAATTTCAGCTACTTGGGAGGCCGAGGCATGAGAATCACTTGAACCCGGGAGGCGGAGGTTGCAGTTAGCCAAGATCGCGCCACTGTACTCCAGCCTGGGCAACAGAGTGAAACTCGGTCTCAAAAAAAAAAAAAAAAACCAGAAACCACATGTAGGGAGCTGGGTGCTGCCCACCTGCCCGGCAACATCAGAGCAGACACAGATACTAACAAAAGTAGACACACAATGGCAGGTTGGAAGTTATCTACAGGACCCACCATTGCTTCTGCTGTAAGCTGAACCAACCACCCTTGCCTTCCCCTACTCACTTGGTCTTGATTTCTAAGTCATCGTGGCTTGAGTGGCACATTTCACTGAATCGGGACACAAAGAAGTCATAGCTCCGGTGATAGGATGGGGTGTCCTCCTCGATGTTGGCAAACTTCACAAACTATCAGGGAGGAAGGAGAGAAACACACGACAGAGGTGACCCACCATGCTCCTCACTGCTGGGCATCCCCAGACCTCCCTGCCAAGGTCAAGCCATGGGAACTACGCATCCTGGAGCCAGCTTGGCCGGCCTTGCAGAGCACACTGGGGAGATGAATTCCCAATCCCGCTTGCCTCTCCTGTTGCACAATAAGATTGGAAACCATGGCCCTTCTCAGGCCTCCTCCGCTGCGGGAGCAGAGGACAGAAGAGAAGGGAACATGAAGGGGCTCACGGAAGCACCTGCCCTCACCCCTCCATCCAGAGCTGCGCAAACACACGGGGGCGGGGAGGCTGTTAGGAATAATACGGAACCTAAGTGAAAGCCAGCAACAAAGCAGCAGCACCACCTTCAATGAATTCGAGGACACAAGAACAAATCTGAAATTTGACTTTAAAATGTAATTACACTTTATTGTTAGAAACTGGAGTTTGGCCAGGTGCAGTGGCTCATGCCTGTAATCCCAGCACTTTGGGAGGCCGAGGCGGGTGGATCATTTGAGGTCAGGAGTTCGAGACCAGCCTGGCCAACATGGTGAAACCCTGTCTCAACTAAAAATGCAAAATTAGCCAGGCTTGGTGGCAGGCACCTGTAATCCCAGCTACTTTGGGAGGCTGAGACAAGAGAATCGCTTGAACCCGGGAGGTGGAGGTTGTAGTGAGCCGAGATCACACCACCGCACTCCAGCCTGGGCGATAGAGCGAGACTCCATCTCAAACAAAAACAAAAACAAACAAAAACAACGATAACAAAAATTGAAGTCCATTTTTAAAGTTTGCCATTTCAGTTCAGTAGGTCTTGATTGGCATCCTGGGCAGCTGGATTCCTCCTGCACCAGGGTGTTGCACATTTGCAGTTCTAAAAAGGGACTTAATTTCAACTGAGTCCTGCAGAGAAGCAACAGTCATGAACTAAATGAAGTTAAATTACTAAATATTTAATATGATTCTTACAGGGTTTTTGTTTTTGTTGTTGTTGTTGTTGTTGTTTTTGAGACGCAGTCTTGCTCTGTCGCCAGGCTGGAATGCAGTGGCATGATCTTGGCTCACTACAACCTCCACCTCCTGGGTTCAAGCAATTCTCTTGCCTCAGCCTCCCAAAAAGCTAGGATTACAGGTGCCCGCCACCACACCTGGATACTTTTTGTATTTTTAGTAGAGACAGGGTTTTGCCATATTGACCAGGCTGGTCTCAAACTCCTGGTCTCAAGCAATCTAGCTGCCTTGGCCTCCCAAAGTGCTGGGATTACAGGCATGAGCTACCACACCTGGCCTGTCTCCTTTTCTTTAAAATGTATCTGTCACCTCCTAGGAACATGAATAAAGTAGAGTCGATTCAGAAAAGCTCCCTGAGCTCCTGGAGTAACAGGAACTGTGTGAACTCAAGGCATATTATTAGTAAGGTTCTTATTCTAAGAGGCTTAGACTTTTTATGACCCTACAGGATTCAGCACCACACAATCATTGAACAGCAGTGTTTGCTGGGGCAATGTACAAATACATTCCACTCACCACTTAAAAAACAGCACGCCATTCTTAACATGCCTGGGACTCCACTCACTGTTCTTTCCCATCCCACTTGATTAGAAAAACACATTTCAGATATGGTTGTAGTAAAGCTTATTTGCTTTCGTTTAACCCACGCCTTGTTCTGTTGGAAGCCTTCAAAATATCCAAAAGACATCACAAAGCCCGAGTTCTAGAAGAGGCTATTCATAGACATAGGAATTTTCATCAGGAATGGCGAGGCCAGGCCCAGTTAATACCTACAGTCTAAGTAATAACAACAGTAAATATTTCTGTGGCACTCGCTGCTTAACACATCAGTGTTAGCTGTCTCTGTGTTGTCTCTGCCTCAGTCTTGACATCATCTTCTCCTCTGTGTATCAAATCTCCCTCTGCTTATCTCTAATAAAATGCTTGTGATTGCATTTAGACCCACCTGGAAAATCCAAGATAATCTCCCAATCTCAAATTAAGTGAGTCCTTAAGTTAATCACAGCTGCCAAGACCCTGTTTCCATATAAGCTAACATGCAGAGGTTCCAGGGATTAAGATGGAGACACCTATTGATGCATCATTTTCCAGCTGATCACAACATCCATTATCTGATACAATTTTCAGCAAACTAGTGAGTTTAGCAGAACATGTGTTGCTCCCATTACAGAGATGAAAAAACTGAGGCTTAAAGGGAGCAAGTGAATTATTTCAGCTCAACCTGCTTGTGACAGGTGGAGCTGAGCCTCAGGCTTGGGAATTCTCACACTGGGTCCCATGATCTTAGCTCTTTACATTTTAATGTGTATCAGAACTACCCAGGGAGCTTGTTTAAAATACAGATTTCTGAGCCACTCCAGCCTACTGCTATCCTACTGAACAGACTCTCTAGGGGTAGGGCTTAGGTATCTGCATTTTCTTTTCTTTTCTTTCCTTTTTTTTTTTTTGAGACAGTATCTCACTCCTGTCGCCCAGGCTGGAGTGCAGAGGCGTGATCACGGCTCACTGCAGCCTTGACTTCCTGGACTCAGGCGATTCTCCCACTTCTGCCTCTCGAGTAGCTGGAACTACAGGTATGTGCCGCAACGTCCAGCTAATTTTTTATTTTGTATAGATGGGGTTTCAGTGTTGCCCAGGCTGGTCTCGAATTCCTGGGCTCAAGTGATCCACCCACCTTGGTTTCCCAAAGTGCTGGGATTATAGGTGTGAGCCACTGCGCCCAGCCAGGTATCTGCATCCTTAAGTGCCCGCTCCCCCTATTCTGGAGCAGGGGATCTACAGGTCGCATGTACTTGGCCCAGGGTAAACTGGTCCCACAGCTATAGAAATGTTCTGAGGCAGGGTCGGGGGAAGAAAGCTCTCGCAGAACCTTGGGAAAAGCTAGGGAAGCATGTTCTTGGTCAGGGAGGTCCATCAAGGCTGGATGGATGGACAGCCACTTCCTCTGAAAGGGAGAACTGGGGTGGTTCGGGCTTGAACCAAGGGTAGCATGGCTCCATCTCTGGAGCACACTGTTTGCCCTCTGGGGCCCAGGACTGCCTAGGAGGTTGCAGACTTGAGGCTCAGGCTGTTGACCATTCCATTCCCTCGGGCTGCCAGGACTCTTGCTCTGTTAGATATTCTAGTGAGACTGCACTTAATGCCAGTCCCCGATCTCCCGTGGAGAAAGCGTGTGCAACAGGACTATCTAATAAAATAAGCACCTTTTTGGTACCAGGATCTCGAGCCTCCTTAGGATCCTTTGGTTTGATAGCTTGTGGGGAGGCGCTTCCCTTCCCTGAGGCTGGAAGTATGAAAGCACAGTCACAGCAGCCCAGCTAGGTCACCTGGTCAGGGAGTGCTGGCCGTGGGTCCCTGATGGGGCAGCTCCTACAGAGCCCACCCTATGTGGCTCCTGAATCTTCCAGGGGTTGACACGAGGGGGCCAAGCTGGAAATTTTGGTGACAGTGATTCAGAGGGTCTGATGGGGTTTTTCCCGGGGGCCCTGGTCAAAGGACCACACCTATTGTGGAAGTCCACCTCGCAATGTGCCAATGTCTGGCTGAGATGAGGTTGGGAATCTTGGGTTTTAGAGTGAGTAAGGCCTTTTCCCTCTTAAAGGGGCAGTGTAGTGTTATGATTACAAGAAGGGGTTTGCAGCCAGACCACATATTTGAATCCTAATTATTAGTAGGGTGATCTGGGACAAGCTTGTCTCAGCTTACTTAAAGCTCCCTGTGCCTCAGTTTCCCTGTCTTTCAAACAGGGGTAACCCAAGCACCTGCCTTGTAGGCTTGGTATGACCAGAACTCTACCTGCCTCACCTGTCACAGTTAGGCACTGCCTCCTCATTTTCTCCCCCAGTGCATTTTTGGCCTGTCATCAATACTCCATGAATTTCCACTGGGCCCATTTACCTGTGTGACTGGTCACTATTTCTTTCTTTTTTTTTTTTTTTTTTTGAGACGGAGTCTCGCTCTGTCGGCCCAGGCTGGAGTGCAGAGGCGCGATCTTGGCTCACTGCAAGCTCCGCCTCCCAGGTTTACGCCATTCTCCTGCCTCAGCCTCCCGAGTAGCTGGGACTACAGGTGCCCACCACCATGCCCGGCTAATTTTTTGTATTTTTAGTAGAGATGCGGTTTCACCATGTTAGCCGGGCTGGTCTCGATGTCCTGACCTCGTGATCTGCCCGCCTCGGCCTCCCAAAGTGCTGGGATTACAGGCGTAAGCCACCGTGCCCGGCCTGGTCACTATTTCTTTAAATGCATAATACGGCGGGAACTTCTTGTTTCACCCCTACAATTGTGAATTCAGACTTTACAGATGACTTTTATTAAAATGCGAGTTCTAATGCATGAGATCATGAAAGATCATGGTTTTTTGTTTGGTTGGTTATTTGTTTTTTGTTTTTTTGTTTTTTTTGTTTTTAAGATATAGCAATGATGAGGAAAGTCGCCATAGCAACAAACTGAAGATTTCTAACATGTGACATCTCAAAGGCGAGGGGCACTGCTAGGGCCATCCTTTCAAGATCAAAGTTTCAGCTTTTTATACACAACAAAAGCGCCAAGCTTGCTGGAGTGATCACCCACCCTGTAGTATAGGCAGCCAGGGGGCAAAATGATGTGAAAACTGAGGGTTACTAAGGGTCAATAGAGAGCAAAAGCTCCAAAGACTGGCCTTGCAGGAACAGCTCTCCCCCGGTCTTATCACAGGCCAAGTCTCTCCAAACAGAAGACAGCCATTCCCTCTTCTATAGGTGGCCTTCTGAACCAACCAACTTCCTGCTGTCAGTGACAGAACTATAGTTAAAAATATTGGGCATACATAAAACCCAACTCTCTGAGTTCAAGGACTGAAGACCTTTTTGCTGCATTTACCTACACAGAGAGAAAGGAGAACTGCTTCTTTGCTTCACTAGACTTAATCTGGGTAGAAAAATCAGCACCAAAAAACACTGCCCAAATTTAAGAAAAGTCCTAGCTGGAAAGCAGATCTTGCCAACCACATGGTTTTGAGTTTACCGTTGCCTGTCCCTTTCTCCCCACTGCCCTTGTTTATAGCAATTCCCTGGAGCAGTTTTCACTGTAGCCAGAGGCACAGTCCATCCCATCTTAACTGGATCATGTCCTGCCAACCTCCTGACTACCAGCCAAGGCATAGTAATTCCCCAGATGTATGACATACTCTCCTGTTCACCCACATTACACAGTCCCTCCTTCAAGACTCTTTGCAAAACTGGCTGTGGTTTTAAGGACTCCTGGGAAAGTCTAGTCCTTGCTGGCCCCAGGACGCCATCCCTGCTGGCCCCGGGCAGCCCCATTTGCTGGACTCCAAGGACGGCACTCAGGAAGCACAGACCTTGGGGAACACCAGCTGGCCGCCTCTGCTCTCACAGCCTGTCCCTTGCTGGGACTGAGCCCCATGCCTTGGGCCGTTCCACTACCCTTGCAGTTCTGACCTCACCTGACTTCACAGAACCCACCTCCGGCCTGCTGGCCTCCAGCAGTGCTGATTTTTGAACGAAAGTGCTGAAAATTGGGGCATATCCAGTCTACAGATGACAGTTAAAACCACAAGAGTTGATGAAATTGTCCAGGGGCAGCATATCCAGTGAGAAGAGGGTAGAGCACAGAGCCTTGGAGACCACAGACACTCAGGGAGATGAGGAAAAAGAGAATTATTTGAAGGACACTGTCTTGGCTTCCTGTGGCTGCTGTAACAAGTTACCACAATTTAGTGGCTTAAAACAGCACATGCTTATTATCTGAGTTCTGGAGCTCAGAAGTCTACAATAGTTCTGCATGGCCCTATTCCTTCTGGGGGTTCTAGGGAGCATCCATTTCCTCAGACTTTCCAGCTTCCAGAAGCCACCTCCATCCTTTGGCTTGTGCCCCCTTCTTCATCTTCAAAGCCAGCAGCAGGGCGTCTTCAGATCTCTTTGTCTCTGTCCCTCTGCTTCCATCATCACGTCCCCTTCTGTCCGACTCTGATCCTCCTATGTCCCTCTTATAATGACCCTTGAGATTATATCAGGCCCACCTGGATTATCCAGGATAATCTCCCCCAGCTCGAGATTCTTAACTTGATCATATTTGCGAAGTCCCTTTTGTCATATAAGGTGGCATTCACAGGTTCCAGGGATTAGGACATAGGCAACCGTGGGATGGGGGCATCATTCAGCCTACCACAGAAACTAAGCAGGGCAAGTCTGGTGGGAAGAGTTGGAGTGACAGGCCTGAGGAAGCCAAGGGAGTGTGAAGAAGGGTGCGATCACCGGGGGAAATGGGCGCGATCCCCAGGGAGAAATGGGCGTGATCCCCGGGGGGAAATGGGCGCGATCCCAGGGAGAAATGGCCGCGATCCCAGGGGGAAATGGATGCGATCCCAGGGGGAAATTGATGCAATCCCAGGGAGAAATGGGCGCGATCCCCAGGAGGAAATGGGTGCGATCCCAGGGAGAAATGGCCACGATCCCAGGGGGAAATGGATGTGATCCCAGGGGGAAATGGGCGCGATCCCCAGGGGGAAATGGGTGCGATCCCAGGAAGAAATGCCACCAAAAGATAAAAACATGAGAGGCAAGGTGGGTGGGGAGTGGGTTATTTTCATGGTTTCCACAGATTCTAACTGCAAAGATAAAAATGTAATTTTACAATGGAGAGGGGTGGCTGGCACACCCTAGGCCGGGATCACACTTGGCGTCTGTAAAGGTGGGACACAGACATTTGTGCCTCCTGCTGTGATACCCGGTATAGCAACCCAAAACCCCCATTAAGTATTATAGCCAAAAGTAGTTACCTGCATCCAATCAAACCTTCAGATCTAATTCCAGTTTGCAGGAAATACAAGAGACAGGAGAGTCAGATAAGTGACACCGCAGCAAAGAACCAGACAAATCCAGAATGGGAGGCATTCTACAAAGCAACTGACCTGCCCTCTTCAAAAAGTCAATGTCATGAATAAAAGAGGGGCAGAGAGAGAGGTTGGGAAGCTGCTAAGAGAGGTAAGGGACGTAGAAAACAGAGAAATAGTCTTTACTAAGTTCTGATTTGAAAAAGGATAGCAATGTAGACAATGGGGGACAATTAGGGAAATCTGGATTTGGATGACATATTAAAATAAGATCAGGGAATGACTCTTGATTTTCTCAGGCAAGCTAATGGCATTTTGTAGTTATGCAGGAGAATGTAATTTTTTTGTTTTTCTCTTGTTTATTAATATAATTTATTTCTACACTGCAAGAGACTTGAACTTGTGTTTAGATTGAGGGAAGGAATCAAAGCAAGGCAAAGGGTGGAGATGGGGAGGGGGCAGAAAGAATGGATCCAGGGAGGCTCCGGAAGGGCTGGGAACCCTTTGGAGAGGAAGAAGATGGACACAGGAAGTGGAAGAAGCCCCCTGGGACAGCTCCCATTTCCCGAGTGGGAGAAGAAGGGAAAGGCATCTTGAGACTGAAGAAGCTGATTTGGGAGGGGAGTTTAGGGGAAAATGGAAGGTTTGTAAGGACCACTTGGAGGACGTGAGAGGAGGCTGCCTGAAAGCCCAGGTAAATTCCTAACACACGTATGTGTAGAGGCCCCAATCCACAGGCCGTGTGGTTTTCTGAAGTGGGGGCATTAGGGTAGACAAGGCCGGGTGGCTGTGCAGGCCCCAGGAGGGTAAGGCAGGTGGACAGAGGGTGTCCTGAGGGCCCGGGAGGGTGGCAGAGGAAGGGAGTCTCAGCAAGAGCCGGAGCTTGGAGCGAAATGAGGAGACCCAGGGAGGTGAGATCTCATGAGGGGCAGGGGAGCAAGGGAGCAAGATGGGGGGGAACAGGGTGCTGCACAGCCTGAGTCACAAGGAGGGATGTCTCCAGGATTCCCATGACCCTGGCCTGCTGCAGGAGAGCCGCCCTCCCCCTCACCTGCTGGGTGACTCGCTTTGCACCAGCCTCCAAGTGGGCTTGGTTTGAGGTTGTGGCACAGTAAAAGCATAAATGCCTGTGTGCCATTGACTCTGGGTTACTCAGAGTACAACTTTTAAAAAAATTGAAGTAAAATTCACGTAACATAAAATTAGCCATTTTAAAGTGCCCAATTCAGTGGCATTTAATCCATTCACAATGTTCTGCAACCAAAACATTTTCCTCACCCCAAAAGGAAACCCTATACCCACTCAGCAGTCCCTCCCCGTTCCTCTCTCCCCCTTCACCTGGCAAACACAAATCTACTTCCTGTCTCTACGGGTTTACGTAATTGAATATCTCATATAAATGGGACGATAAATATGTGACCTTTTGGGTTGTTTCTACCTTTCAGCCCTTGTGAATAATGTTGCTATGAACAATTGTATACAACTATTTGTTTGAGAACCTGCTGTTAATTATTTTGGGTATATACCCAGTGGAATTGCTGGGCCATATAATTCCATATGTTGGACTTTTTGAGGAAGCACCAAACTATTTTCCATAGGCGCTGCACCATTCTACATTTCCACCAGCAATGTATGATGGTTCCGGTTTCCACACATCCTTGCAAACATTTGCCATCTTTTGTGTGTGGGACTGTGTTTTTAACTGCCATCTTAGTGGGTGTGCAGTGGTGTCTTCTTGTGGTTTTGATTTGTATTTCCTTAATGATTAGCGATGTTAAGGATCTTTTCATGTGCTTCTTGCCATTTGTATATCTTTTTTTGGGAAAATGTCTCTGAGAGTTCTTTGCCCATTTTTTTTTTTTTTTTTTTTTGAGACGGAGTCTCGCTCTGTCGCCCAGGCTGGAGTGCAGTGGCGCAATCTCGGCTCACTGCAAGCTCCGCCTCCTGGGTTCACGCCATTCTCCTGCCTCAGCCTCTCCGAGTAGCTGGGACTACAGGCGCCCGCCACCACGCCCGGCTAATTTTTTGTATTTTTAGTAGAGACGGGGTTTCACTGTGGTCTCGATCTCCTGACCTCGTGATCCGCCCGCCTCGGCCTCCCAAAGTGCTGGGATTACAAGCGTGAGCCACCGCGCCCGGCCTCTTTGCCCATTTTTAATTGGGTTGTTTTTTTTGTTGTTAAGTCTTAAGAATTATTTGTGTATTCTGGTTATTGAACCCTTATTAGATATATGATTGGTAAATATTTTCTCCTATTCTGTGGGTTATCTTTTTACTATCTTGATTGTGTCCTTTGGTGCATACAAGTTTTAATTTTTTTTTTTGAGACAAAGTCTTACTTTGTCATCCAGGATGGAGTGCAGTGGAGCAATCTCGGCTCACTAAAACCTTCGCATCCTGGGTTCAAGCAATTCTCCCACCTCAGCCTCCCAAGTAGCTGGGATTACAGGCATGCACCACCACACCCCGGCTGAATTTTGTATTTTTAATAGAGATGGGGTTTCATAATGTTGGCCAGGCTGGTCTGGAACTCCTGACCTCAAGTGATCCACCCACCTCGGCCTCCCAAAGTGCTGGGATTATAAATGTAAGCCACTGTGCCCAAAGTTTTAAATTTTGATGAAATCCAATTTATCTATGTTGTTTCTATAGTAGCTTTTGCTTTTGATATCATATATAAAAATCCATTGCCAAGTCCAAGATCATAAAGACTTATCCCTATAGTTTCTTCTAAGAGTCTTATAGTTTTAGCTCTTACATTTAGGGCTTTGATCTATTTTGAGATAATTTTTGTGTGTGGTGTGAGAGAGAAGTGAAAGTATAAACTTTCAATCTATGAATCTTCACAATATTTTACCGTCTGTATACATTAGAATAATATATTAGATTGTTTATGTAGAGAATCGCGGCATCATCAGATTTAATATTTTTAGTTTATCATTAGTAAGTGCCCTTAAAAAGTCAGGATATGTGGTGATTGACACTGTCCCCAAGACATGCATCTGGACCCAGCATGCAATGAGGCAGTTGTGCAGAAGTGAATCCCCAGTGAGTAAGGAGCTTAGCTGGCCCTGCCTCCCCATCTTCTCCCAGCTTTTCCAGTCCCTCATCATGATCCAAAGCCCAGGTATTCTCATTAAGGGCTGGAAAGCATCACTTAAATTTTCGCTGGGCACGGTGGTTCACACCTGTAATCCCAGCACTTTGGGAGGCTGAGGCAGGTAGATCACTTGAGGTCAGGAGTTTGAGAAGAGCCTGGCCAAAATGGTGAAACCCCGTCTCTACTAAAAATACAAAAACTAGCCAGGCATGGTGGTGCACACGTGTAATCCCAGCTACTCGGGAGGCTGAGGCAGGAGAATCGCTTGAACCCAGGAGGTGGAGGTTGCAGCAAGCCAAGATCGCACCACTGCACTCCAGACTGGGCAACAGAGGGAGACCCCAACTCAAAAAAAAAAAAAAAAAAGAAGAAGTAGAAGAAGAAAGTAAAAAAAAAATCACTTACATTTTTTAAATTGTACTTTACTGCATGTAATGTACAGGAGTGGTATTAGCAAATTTGGATTTTGTGACAAGTCTCTGGACAACTTCATCCTTGGGGTGATCAAGCACAAGCTGTATGAATATCTATCAGGAATGAGGGAAGCAAGGGAGGGATACAGAGAGGGAAAGAAGAAAGAAAGAATAAAAGCAGGAAGGAGGGAAGGAATCCTATACAGGCTTAAGACTAGAATGGCATCATGTGGGAAGCAAAAATATAGAGACTCCCAGGTCTCCTCTCCAGAGATGCGGGTCTGGTTGTCTGGTTCAGCCCTGGGAATCGGTAGGTTTCCAAAGCTCATTGGTCTGAGTTGGGGACCTTGAAGGGGGTATGGTTTCCGAAGAGACTCTACAGAGGGGAGATTTGTGCTATGCCAATTCAGGGAGCAAAATCAGGTCTGAGGGAAAAGCTACAGGGAGGCAGAGTGGGCTCAGGGTGAGGCTTTTTCTTGACTTCTCACCCACAAGGCCGGGGGCTGCCTTGGGATAGACTAAGTCTGGTAATGGGGGGCATCTGCACAGAGGCTGGGTGACACACTTTAGAATCTAGGGCCCAATGAGGGGCTTCTGACCTTGCCACCCCCTAGATTCTAGGGAGAATATTAATAGATGCACAGGGGCCGAAAGAATCACTGTCTAAAGCCAGTGCTCTAGCTGTGTGAGCACAGACAAATCATCTCACTTCTTGGGGTCCCATCTCTACACTGAGAAATCCAACAAAACGAGGGGTTATGATGAGCTTGATTTGTTTTGCTTTCTCTTCCTTTTTCTCCTTCCCTTTCTTTTGATTTCCTGGCAGCAAAACCTTTTATCCAAATAAAATGCTGCAAACTTCCATACAAACAATGAAAAGGACTGGGCGTGGTAGCTCACACCTGTAATCTCAGCACTTTGGGAGGCCAAGGCAGGTGGATCACTTGAGGTCAGGAGTTCGAGACCAGCCTGGCTAACACAGCAAAACCCTGTCTCTACCAAAAATACAAAAATTAACTGGGGCCAGACACTGTAGCTCACGCCTGTAATCCCAGCACTTTGGGAGGCCGAGGCAGGCAGATCACTTGACATCAGGAGTTTGAGACCAGCCTGACCAACATGGTGAAACCCTGTCTCTACTAAAAATTAGTTGGGTGTGGTGACGGGCACCTGTAATCCCAGTTACTCGGGAGGCTTTGGCCAGAGAATCACTTGAACCTGGGAGGTGGAGGTTGCAGTGAGCCGAGATTGTGCCACTGCATTCCAGTCTGGGCAACAGAGTAAGACTCTGTCTCAAAAAAAAAAAAAAAAAAATTAGCTGGGCATGGTGGTGCACACCTCTAATGCTAGCTACTGGAGAGGCTGAAGTAGAAGAATCACTTGAACCTCAGAGGCAGAGGTTGCAGTGAGCTGAGATCACACCAGTACACTCCATCCTGAGTGGCAGAGCGAGGCTCTGCCTCAAAAAACAAAAACAAAAAAAAAACTCCAGAGCTGGCTATTGGATGAATTAGCAGTAAAGGGCCTAGAGACTTCTATTCCTCCTCCCCCAGGCCCCCTTTCCCCCGACAAAGCCCTGAATCCCTGTGAAGACCCGTTTGGAACTCCTGGTCTGGACTCTAAGATAATGTCACACACTAGCATGCTGGCAGGTCTAAAATGATGAGGAGCAAAAGGACACCCTTCTCAGGAAGGCTCAAGAAGGTCTGGGCTCCAAGAGCCGGAAAGAGCATCAGACAGGGAGAGCAAGAGAAAAGGCTGCCTTCCAAGTTGCACTCTGGAGCTACTGCAAATATTTGACTTAACTCACTGACAATAGCTTGTCCTTATATCATCTTCATTGTCTGCAGCACAGCAATCATTGGTCAACTTGCTCTCTGGCTGACGTGATGATTCACTGCGATGGGGAATTTGCAGGACACTGAATTTTTCAGGCTGTAGCTGACAAAACACCTACCCTGGGCTATGATTTCCTGTGGGGAAAGCTAGAGCTGGCGGCCACCTGCTTCCAGTGGCCCCCACGGATGAACGGTAGCTGGTTCATTTTCCATTCAGATGTTCTCTTCTAGGCTGTAGTTATCTTAAACAGGACAACTAAAACAGTATCTGAAGCTGTTGCCAGGGTAACTTGACAAAGGACTTTCCCCTCAGTTAGTATGTGTGTAATGTGTCAAAGGCAGCTGGCTCCCAGGGAGAGGAAAGAGAAGGGAATCTGTATAGGTTGCTACTCTTGGTCCTTGGAAGGAAAGTTGGAAGACTCTCTTCTGGTTAAATCAACTTATGTAGAACAGGAAAGCAGCTCTGACCCATGCCATAAAAATTCAGATTGAGGGCTGGGTGTGGTGGCTCACCCCTGTAATTCCAGCACTTTGGGAGGCTGAGGCGGGTGAATCACTTGAGCCCAGGAGTTTAAGACCAGTCTGGACAACATGGTGAAACCCCGTCTCTTCTAAAAACACAAATATTAGCCAAGTGTGGTGGTGCATGCCTGTAATCCCAGCTACTTGGGAGGCTGAAGCAAGAGAATTACTTGAACCCAGGAGGCGGAGGTTGCAGTGAACCGAGATTGTGCCACTGCACTCCAGCCTAGGTGACAGAGCGAGGCTCAGTCTAAAAAAATAAAATAAAATAAAAAAATAAAAATTCAGGTTGGGAGGCTAAGGGGCAAACCTTAAACTTTTGTGATACCTGCAGATAGATAAAAGCTTCACTTAAGATCTGTAAAATAGTTGTATCTAAGCTGCATGAAGACCTGGAGCTTAAAGTATGTCCAGAAGGGGAAGGAATGGGAGAGACAGCAAGATATTAAAGACAACCAGGGCATGGGAGTATGTTTAAATGCACACAAGAAGCAGGGAGTTTCTGACATATCTGATAGCTCTTCTCTAACGAAATCATACTCTCCCACGACCACAGCCACTTGCACTGAGACAGGCATTAGCTTGGAGGACTAACAGAGACCAAGCTGAACCTACTCATGGTACCGAAGAAAAGACTGAGGCCCATAAAAGGTAACCTGCTTGACGCTTCACAGCGAGGGAAGGGCAGAACTAAGCCAGAAGCCCTGTGTCCTGCTTCCCTGTGGTCTTTCCACTGATCTGGTACCTTTGTCCTGGGGACATCACTTTACTGTATCTTTGAAAGAGGCATAACCTGGACAGCTTTCAAGATATGCTCCCATAGCGTGCTGAGTGGTGAGGGCCCTGGGCTCTTCCTGCCCTCCAAAGAAAGCCTCTGTTTCCATGGATTTTTACATCTGTTGGGGCCCCCACTTAAAATTATTTGAGTAGAAAAATTCTATTAGTAAAAACAGTTTGGAGATCATCAATCTAAGGCTAAACACATTAGACGGTGTTAATGGTTGCACAACTTTGTGAATACACTAAAATCACGTTTTTTGTGTTGTTGTTTGTTTTTTG
This sequence comes from Hylobates moloch, assembly GCF_009828535.3. Lineage (NCBI taxonomy): Eukaryota > Metazoa > Chordata > Mammalia > Primates > Hylobatidae > Hylobates > Hylobates moloch. The sequence continues at coordinate 24,803,242 of NW_026652288.1, read as the reverse complement.
AGATGGAGTCTCTGTCACCTAGGCTGGAGTGCAGTGGCATGATCTCAACTCACCACAACCTCCGCTTCCTGGATTCAAGTGATTTTCCTGCCTCAGCCTCCCAAGTAGCTGGGATCGGATTACAGGTGTGTGCCACTACACCCAGCTAATTTTTTTTTTTTGTATTTTTAGTAGAGATGGGGTTTTGCCATGTTGGCCAGGCTGGTCTCAAACTCCTTACCTCAAGTGATCCACCTGCCTTGGTCTCCCAAAGTGCTGGTATTACAAGTGTGAGCCACTGTACCTGGCCACCACGGGGTTTAAAATGGGATGCTTGAAAGTAGTGAATTTTATGTTTAAAAATTATTTTATTATATTTCTATATAAATTATATATTTGTTTAAATTAAAACATGAAAAGGCCCTTTGTTCACACAAAGGGAGACCCTAAAACAAGGAGTGTGTCACACTTAGGGTTGGGAACCAAGTAGGAACAGAACATGACAGTGCCGACCCCGACGTCTCCCTCTCCCCTGCCAACCCCCAGGATGCGGCTAGGAGACCTGGAGCCCCCTGGGCCGCTCCTTACCGAGTTGGTGCCGAGGATCTGCAGGTTGGGTTTCTCCGACTCCAGCAGCTTGGCCACCATCTTGAGAAAGCTCTCCACGAAGAGGTTGATGCTCTGGCAGTGGCAGGCCATGAGCAGCTGGTCCAAAGCCTCCATAGCAATGCACACGTACCTGGAGAGGGCAGCACACGCCATCACTGGCCGTGCCCCTGCCACCCCATGGCCCAACCGGGACATGCAAGGTGTCAGTGTGGTGACCTGGGCAATGCAGCATCCGGGTAATGAGGCTCCCCCACAGGCTGCCAACGTCTGGATAGCCTTTCCAACAAGTGTCTGCTCCAGCCCAGAACTGAGTCAGAATGAATTAGGGCTGGAAGGAAGCCTAGAGACCAACTCATCCAGCCCCTCATTTTACAGATTAAGAACAGGAGTACGGATGAGATAGAGCATTTCATGAGTCAACACAAAGAGCAAGATTGATGCTCACAATAGCAAACTCTAAGTCTAAACTCTATGAGGTCGGGGAGTTATCCAATCCAAGTCAAGAAGTGTTTATTGAGTGCCCACTGTGGAAAGGCTCTGTCCTAGACAGTGCAGGGGGTGTAAGGATGAAGAAGGCTGTCATTCAACTTAATGAGCTGAGATAAATACACAGATATTCCTTTAAAGAGAAAATAAATCCTACAAGAAAATCATGCATGATGGCCCATGAGGTTTCCAAGGATGGAGAGAGATGGCTCGAGTGGGGAGGAAGTCAAGATCTTTATGAAGAATCTGAGACAGGCCTGAGGACCAGCTTTAAGGAATAGAAAATTTGCAGGTGTTGTGTTTGAAAGCCTCAGAAGTTCCATGATAAAGTACTATGCAAGCAATATGGTTGGCAGCATTACTATGTTTGGATGATACTCCTTACCTAGGGAATAAGACAGACAAGATGGACACAGAATAATTTTTTTTCTCTCCTTATGAGGAATGTTCCCTATGTTAACTAAGTCTTTAAATTACTCAAACAATTCCTCTGAAGTCTAAAGCCTGAGTGAACAACTTCAGAAACTAGGAATACACAACATCCAATAGCAAAGAGCCAAGTCCTCTCACTAGATGACTGACAACTAGTATGGTTTGGCTCCGCATCCCCACCCACATCTCACCTTGAATTGTAATAATCCCCACGTGTCAAGGGGTGCACCAGGTGGAGAGAATTGAATCATGGGAGCAGTTTTCCCCATACTGTTCTTGTGATAGTGTGTTCTCATGAGGTCTGATGGTTTTATAAGGGGCTTCCCCCTTCGCTCAGCTCTCATTCTGTCCCCTGCTGCCATGTGAAGAGGTGACTTCCGCTACAATTTTAAGTTTCCTGAGGCCTCCCCAGCCCTGCAGAACTGTGTGAGTCAATTAAACCTCTTTTCTTTATAAATTACCCAGTCTCGGGTATTTCTTCATAGCAGCATGAGAATGGACTAATATAATGAAATAAAATGTCAACCTAAAGCCTAATAATCTCTATCCTCTATTCACAATTCTACTCTCAGGAGAAGCAAAAAAGAGGGCCATGCCATCTCCTACCTCCAGCTCCTCAACCCCTGAAAATAACAATCTCATTTGTTATTCTTGCTGTTCTCTCCTCTGCGCTAAATATACCCAAGCTCTCCCAAACTAGCCTTCACAGGACAACCCCCAGTTATCTTAGTCGTCCTCTTCAATGCTTCTCATAAATCCCAAGAAAAATGCCAAGAATGAAATTCCTAATGAGAAGGAGAAAGGCACCTCTAAGCTCAAACTCCAAATTTGTTCCAAGAGTGTGACGTAACTAGTAATGTCTACATCATAAAACATACATCCTTCACTTACAAAGCATTTGCATTCTAAAGAAAGAGAGGTTTTGTTTTTTGTTTTTGTTTTGTTTTGTTTTGTTTTGAACTTCTAACAAGGAAGCTGCTGCAGACCTTTCAGAAATTATTCTGGTTAAAATCTTTACAGTTTTGGAGTTAAGTTTCTCGGGCAGAATGCTAGATGTCTCCCCTAAAATATGTCCCTTTGCCTTTCCCTGGAAATTCAGAATTTTAGTTGTGCATGTGGCTGCTCATTTGGGACTCCATTTCCCAGTCTCTCTTGCTGTGAGGTAAGACCACATGACTAAAACATTGCCATTAAAATGAGGGGAAGTGGCCAGGGCATGGTGGCTCACACCTGGAATCCCAACACTTTGGGAAGCTGAGGTGGGCAGATTACTTGAGCCAGGAGTTCAAGACAGCCTGGGCAACATGGCGAGACCCCTTCTTTATGATAAATACAAAAATTAGCCAGGCGTGGTGGTGTATGCCTGTAATCCCAGCTACTCAAAGGCTGAAGTGGGAGGATCACTTGAGCCTGAGAGGTCGAGGCTGCAGTGAGCCATGACTGAGCCACTGTACTCCAGACTGGGGGACAGGGTGAGAGCCTGTCTCAAAAATAAACAAACAAATTAATTAATTAATTAAGAGAAAGTGATGTGAACATCAGCATCTGTTGATTATAAGACACGATTGCCCTCTGTGTCCTCTCTCTCTTTTCCTCTTCCTACCAGCTGGGAAGTGGAAACAACTGGAGACCCAGAAAGGAAAGCCATGTGCTGAAGATCCCTGAATGACCTCATGGAGCAGAGCCCACTGGCCCACTCCGGACTGATGTGAGAGAGAGGAAAAGCACTTCCATATTGCTGGAGCCACTGTCTTTTGAGTTTCTTTATACTCTAAATAGCACAAGCACCTAATAATCAGGTTTGGGAGTGCTTTAGAAACCTGATGGCACAAATAAAGGTGAATTCTGAGCAATCCAAAGCAAACCAAGTGACTGATCTCATTGGAAAGGGAAGTAAGAGCTAGAAATGTTTCCTATCCTGCTAGCTGGGAGACCATTGCAAGGCTTCATGGACTCAGAGTTTAGACTCATATGCCCATTACAGGATGGTGATCCTTCTACTTGTAATGTCAAATCATGTGGAATAGAAAAGTACCCCCTGACACAAAGAAAATACAGGGGAGGCCAGGTGCAGTGGCTCACGCCTGTAATCCCAGCACTTTGGGAGGCCGAGGCGGGCAGATCACGAGGTCAGGATATTGAGACCATCCTGGCTAACACAGTGAAACACCGTCTCTACTAAAAATACAAAAAATTAGCCGGGCGCGGTGGCAGGTGCCTGTAGTCCCAGCTACTCGGGAGGCTGAGGCAGGAGAATGGCATGAACCCGGGAGGCAGAGCTTGCAGTAAGCCGAGATAGCGCCACTGCACTCCGGCCTGGCGAAAGAGCGAGACTCCGTCTCGTAAAAAAAAAAAAAAGAAAAGAAAAGAAAATACAGGGGAGGTAAAGTAAGCAGAAAACTGTAAAGCCTAATGGGGTGCCCAGGAAACAGGTCGATGTTGCCTAAGTCAAAATAAAGTAGCAAAAGGCCTCTCTTACAAGATCGCAGCAAAGCTGCCACCACGGGATTTTAAAATGTTAAAGGTGCCCAAAACTCTAAAGTCAGGTTCACATTCCGTAAATGTAATAAAGGATGAATTAAAAGATTCGTTCTTCTTTATGTCTTGATCTAAATCATATCCATCATTGAATGTTAGGCAGATATTTAAAAAAAAATTTTTTTTTGAGACAGAGTTTTGCTCTTGTTGCCTAGGCTGGAGTGCAATGGTGCAATCTCGGCTCACTGCAACCTCTGCCTCCCAGGTTCAAGCGATTCTCCTGCCTTAGCCTCCTAGGTAGCTGGGATTACAGGAGCCCACCATTATGCCTGGCTAATTTTTTGTATTTTTTGTAGAGATGGGGTTTCACCATGTTGGCCAGGCTGGTCTTGAACTCCTGACCTCAGGTGATCCACCCACCTCGGCCTCCCAAAGTGCTGGGATTACAGGTGTGAGCCACTGCACCCAGCCTATTTAAAAATTCTTGATTAGCTAGTCTTTGTCTTTTTTTTTTTTTTTTTTAAACAAAGTTTGGGTGAACAAAAAGCACAGGGAGGATGACTATAGGACAATTTCAGGAGCTCTTTCAAGGCTACGGCACAAGGCTCTATGATACCTCATGGGACAGCTACGCAGTTTCAGATATTGCACAGTCAGACTGCCTCAGACATGAGCTAGCTTTGCAAATCCAATCGTAAAAAAAATTAACAGCAGTCATGACTTCTAAATTTTTTTTAAGACATCAGCTATTTCTTACATACCCTTGAGCTAACTTCTATACCAAGCAACCAGAAAATAAAACAGCCTTTAAATGCTGAAATTTTCTTTTCCACTTTTATAAAATGTTTATTTCTTTTATCTAGAATAGCCGGCATCAACTATTATTGAATGATTATTTAATGATATTAAATAAAAGTATTATCGAATAGTTGTCTCTGGGCCCACCCACATATGGATCAAGGTATGCTCTATCCACAGAATGTCTTCCAAATACAAAGGCAGCCTTGGCTCTTTGAGCTCCTCTGGTGAATGGGAGCCACGCCTACCATTTCTCCTTGCTCCCAGGACAGCCATTCCTGGCTCTGCAGCCTCGCCCTTCAGAGACCATCACAATCACCATCCAGGAAACCTGCTGTGCCTTGCAGACCCAGTCCCAGCATGTTTCAGGTCCACTGTGTAGCGACTGAATTCTGCAGGGTTTGGGAAGCAGACTGGGCTGGAGCCCTTCCAAAGGGGACAGGCTTTCCCTGCAGAGAGACCTGGACACCTTCAGGCAGCCAAGCATGGCAGGTAGGAAATGAGGGCAGGCAGCATGGGATTCTCTTCCCTTATGAATCATCCCAGTATCCTTCTGTATGAAGGGATCTGCAGCATTTCACCATTATTACAGTGTTTACATGACGTAAAGGAAGGGGTGGGGTTGGGCAAGAGAAGAAACTCAAGGCCTCGCGAGCCCCAGGGCTTACATTACTGCTTTTCCTCTTCCTGCAAAAAATTCCAGAAATTCCTGATATGGAAAAACCATCCTTTGCAATGGAAAAAAAAAAAAAAAAAAAAAATTGGCTACTTACCAGGAGTGGAAAGTGGAAAATTTCCATTTTGGTAGAAGGTGAAAATTATGGTAGAAGTGAAACTGAAAAGTAAAGAAGTATAAGGCCCAGTTCTTTGAACACATGATCCCTTTGTTCCTCATCTCTGATCTCAATAGTAAGGATGGAATGTTTATAATTATGAACTTGAGCTTTTCAAAGCATCTTAGATAATTCAAAGTCAATGGGACCTTGGGAGCCCCGAGTCTAATGCTCTCCATGTTTGTGCTATTTTATTGTATCCTTTTTGAGTGTGTCTAATCTGTTACACACTCAAAAGGAATAGAGCCTGGGATCCCCAGGTCAGAAGGTTACTGCCAGCAGAGATCTGATCTGGGCGGGTGTCCTGGAAGGGGTCCAAAGTCATAACAGGTCTGAGAATCTGAACTGGCCTAAGAAAGGAGGAGTGGGGAGTAAAGTCTGGGAACCAGGCTTAGTTGGGGAGGAAAGGCAGATCCAGGATCAGGGATTAGGGTCAGCAGGCAGGATGAGGGAGGCAGCTTTAGTAGGGCCAGTCATCGCACAAGAATCGCTCAAGAGCAGTGGCCTGGACAAAGAACCTCTTGTTCCAGGCAGTTTGAGTGCATTTGGTCAGCCCACTCCTAGACAGAATCTTCTGGGTTTTAGGAGTCCAGAAGTAGGGAGAGAGGGCTGACCTCAGCTAAGGAAGGGAGGGATGACCCTCCTCATCTAGTAGGGGTCTGCAGTATCCCTATCTCAAGGTCAGCCATCCTCCAACCAGGTTCAGGGTCCTTCTGGTGAAATATGTATCTCTTAGGAGTGCTCCTGGGTCAGCTCCAGGGCCAGGATCCTCAGATTAGAGAAGCTCAACCCTCTGGCATGGCTATCTCCATCCGCCAGGGCTTGGTCCTGGCTGGGTGAGAGCTCCAGGCACTGGGGATCCTGACGGCGTCTTATATGGCATTCTGCACCCATCAATGCTCAGGGGTCACTGTTGACTGAGCGAGTCTTACCCAGCACTGCTGTTCCCTCCCCTGCTCTCCCTTAGTTTCTAGGGGACGTACTTGCATGGGAGTTGAACTGGAAGGGAAATGTAAAGAGAAGGGAAAATAGAAGGACTGCTCAGTTTTTGCTGCTCTGCACATCACTGCCCATCATATTGCACGCCCATGAACGATGGCTTGAAATTCACATCTCATCCTCTCTCTGCCCACATTTGGCTGCCCACCGCCATCCCCATGCTAAACACCTATGAGCCAGAGTCCACACACAACTGAAATGGGGTGACAATGTGGGGAGGCAGTGGGGCAGATGAGGGTGGTTCTGCCCCTGGTCCAGCATCCAAGGTTCATGTCCATATGGTCAAACCCCAAATACAGACACCTGCATCACGGCAGGGAGACACAGCCTCTCACCCTGTCTGCATGAGAATATTTTACTCTTCCAAAGCTGCCATCAGTGATGGGGAAGATAATGATGATGTATGTGGCATTGGGTACGGAAAGACAGGGAGGGCAAAGAGAGACAGAATAAGAGATCAAATCTAACAGATTTTTCTTCTCCAAATGTTTATGAACAAAGCCCTCAGTGAGGCCTTCAGGTTTTAAATACTTAGAGGCTACAATGGCTATTTTTAACAGAATGGTACTAAATTTGAATTGCAGTTGTAAGGGCAGCAGAATGATTCTAAGTGGCTCTACTGACTCTAGGACATTTTTTTTTTTTACTGAGAGAACCATCACTGCAGAGAGAGCCGGTGAAATTAGTATTAAATGTTTAATGTTGGAGCTAGCATATTAGTTTTAGGTTCAACCTAGGATAAAGTCATTTTTACTTGCTTGAGTATAATTTACAATATGTCAAGGCCCGTAATACAATCAGCATGCACAGTAGATTTGCTCTTATTCAGGATGTAACCTCATTTTATTATATGAAATGATCACAGAAACATATTGGTTTGGATCCTGCTTTTTACACCAGGGGTGGCTTGATTTAAGATTTGCTGGTGAGGCCTGTGCTTTCTAGACCTCTCCACCCCATCAGCACCATGCACATTGCACTGTAGTTCAAGACCGGCTCCGTCTTCTCCTGCCAGGAGGAAGGGGCCTTGGACGGCAGTGGGGCTGATGGGCAGCTGCAGGGGGAGGCCCATCAAAGAGGGCAAAGTGAGAGAGAGCACCAGAAAGACCCACAGAGCCAGCCGGGTGGTCAGCAGTCCATGTGGAGTGGGTCTACGGCAGGTGTGGTGGGGGTGGTGGGCTTGGCTGGGTTACAGGCAGGTTGTGGAAGACCCCAGAAGTCAAGCTGAGGATGCTGGATTTTTTTCTCAAAGAGCTAGGAAAGCGCAGCTTAGGGTCTATGTGTTGAAGATCATACATAGCAGTATTAACCCAGAAGGACCAGAGCAGGAAAGATGGGGAGCACGGAGACTATGTCCAAGGCTACTGCGATCATCTGAACGAAAAGAGAAGAGCCTGGACCAGGAGAAAGGCTAGAGTAGATGAAAGTAGAGAATGGCTATAAAGGACTCTGTGGAGGCCAGGCACAGTGGCTTGCGCCTGTAATTTTGGGAGGTCGAGGCAAGTGGATCACGAGGTCAGGAGTTCGAGACCAGCCTAACCAACGTGGTGAAACACTGTCTCTACTAAAAACACAAAAATTAGCCAGGTGTGGTGGCACGTGCCTGTAGTCCCAGCTATTTAGGAGGCTGAGGCAGGAGAATCGCTTGAACCCAGGAGGCAGAGGTTGCAGTGAGCCAAGATCACGCCAATGCACTCCAGCCTGGGCGACAGAGTGAGACTCCATCTCAAAAAAAAAAAAAAAAAGACTCAGTGGAGAATGGAACCAACAGGACTGAGAACCGCAGCCTGAATCCACCCAACCCTCAGCCCCATGAGCAACGCCACCAGGAATATCTGAGCGTTCTCCCGACATTCGGTCTCTGAATTGTAGCATGATGGTTGGGGAGCAAACACAACGTGCTCTGCAGTTCATGTTTTTTACTGTGGAAGTAACACATCCACATAAAGAATATTTAGGAAAAACGTAGAAAAAATAGATACAAAACCAAACCACAAAACCCCAGGCACACTGTTCATAAAATGAATACTCCTAACATATTGGTACATTCTTTTTTGTTGTTGCTGTTGTTGTTTTTGAGACAGGGTCTTGCTCTGTTGCCCAGGCTGGAGTGCAGTGGTGTGATCTCAGCTCACTGCAACCTCTGCCTCCTGGGTTCAAGCGATTATCCCATCTTAGCCTCCTGGGTAGCTGGGATTATAGGTGCATGCCCCCACATCCAGCTAATTTTTGTATTTTTGATAGAGATGAGGTTTCACCATGTTGACCAGGCTGGTCTTGAATTCCTGACCTCAAGTGATCCACCTGCCTCAGCCTCCCAAAGTGCTGGGATTACAGGCATGAGCCACCACACCTGGCCAGTATGTTCATTTTACTCTATTTTCTAGCCATTGAGATTTGTTGTTGTTGTTGATTTTTTAACTTGATTGCAAATACTGTCTACATAATTATGGATTCTGGTTTTCATTTACTTAAAGCATTTTCCAAATTACATGGAAAGCATCTTTATAAACACAATTTTTATTGACTAGATAACATTTTATCAAATGACATACACCATAATTCACTGAAATATTCTCCTCTGACTGGACATTTTACTTCTACTTTTTCATTATTATAAATAAAAAGATAATGGACATCTCTGTGTGTGAAGGTAGACTGTATTTAAGATTGATTCCTTGGGGCCTGGCACAGTAGCTCATGCCTGTAATCCCAACACTTTGGCAGGCTGAGGCGGGAGGATTGCTTGAGCCTGGGAGTTCCAGACCAGGCTGGGCAACATGGTGAAACTCCATTTCTACAAAAAATACAAAAAATAAGCCAGGCATGGTAGCATTTGCCTGTAGTCCCAGTTATATGGGAGGCTGAAGTGGGAGGATGGCTTGAACCCAGGAGGCTGAGGTCGCAGTGAGTCAAGATCATGCCACTGCACTCCAGTCTGGGTAACACAGCAAGATCTTGTCAAAAAAAAAAAAAATTTGATTCTTTGGGATCAACAAATAGAAATGGAATTACTGAGTGAAAGGGCATAAGTGTTTTTAAAGCTCTTGACACATTATTTCAAAATTACTTTCTAGAGAGTTTCAACCAATTTGTACTCTTTCTAGAAAAGAATGAAAATGCTTCCCGTTTTGCTATCTATTGGTTAATACTGGAAATTATATTTCCTTTGTGATGAATTTAATAAGTTAGCATCTTAGTATTTCAGTATGCACCTTTGATCACAAGTCTGTTGAGTGTCATCCCACGTGTGTGGCAAGCTCTCTCTCCCCTCCTGTAAGTCGCTTGTTTGTGGCCCTTGCCTCAAACCTCTCAGTGTCTCAGTTTCTCCACTCCACCCACTATTTGGTATGAGCTACTAATATATAAGTTTGAATCCTTTGTCTTAATTTTTGAATATACTTTTTTGTTGTTTGTCTCTTAAACTTTGAGTGTTTCTTTTTTCTTTTTTTTTTTGAGACAGTCTCAATCTGTTGCCCAGGCTAGAGTGCAGTGGTGCAAACACAGCTCACTGCAGCCTTGACCTCCTGGGCTCAAGCCATCCTCCCACCTCAGCTTTCTGAGTAGCTGGGACTACAGGTGCATACCACCACGCCCAGCTAATTTTTGTTTATTTTTTGTAGAGATGGGCAGTATGTTGTCCAGGCTGGTTTTGAACTCCTGGGCCCAAGTGATCCTCCCCCCTCAGCCTCCCAAAGTGCTGGGATTATAGTCACGAGCCACCGTGCCTGGTCTGAGTGTTTCTATATTGACATCAAAATATTTAAATTTTTCAACAGTTAAGTCTATTGATCAGTCACTTGCTTTAAGATTTCTTCTCTCTTTAAACATAGAAAGCCCTTCTCTTTCAGAAGATTGATAAGTATTTCACCTAAGTGTATTTTTAATGGACAAATTGCCCTTAACTCTGTCTTCTTACTAGAATGTAGATGACTCCTCCTTTGTTTTCAAGACAGTAAGTGGGATAAGGCAGGATAGGTTGGATGAGGAGGGCGGTGCAATCATAGCCTTAATTTTTTTTAAGGCCCCAGACTGTATGAGGGCTTCTGTATGGAAACGCAAGAGAGAATGGATGCTGGAAGAGGTGCTTGTAGGAAGCCAACACCCTCTTCTTCTCAAACCTCGGCAGCAGCATCACACTAGACCCTGCCTTTGGAAGATCACATGGGATACACTCCTTAGCCCCAGTCCTCAGTTTTCTTGATCTGTTTGATCATCTATTTCTTTTTTTTTTTTTCTTTTTTTGAGACAAAGTCTTACTCTGAGAGTCACCCAGGTTGGAATGCAGTGGCACAATCATGGTTCCCTGCAGCCTCGACCTTCTGGGCTCAAGTGATCCTTCTGCCTCAGCCTCCCAAGTAGCTGGCACTACAGGTGTGCACCACCACACCTGGCTAATTTTTAAATTTTTTGTAGAGATGGAATCTCGCTATGTTGCCCAGGCTAGTCTTGACCTTTTGGCCTCAGTGATCCTCCCACCTTGACCTCCCAAAGTGAGGCGTGAGCCACTCTGCCTGGCCATCATTTTCTTAAAAGGACCCTATGTTTAGCCTAACAATATAGTTCCTGACAATCTCTCTCTCTCTTCCAAACTACTTACCCATATCGATGGCGACCCACGTCACGGATGAGCCTCTCAGAGAGGTAGGCGCCAATACGATCAAGTTTTTCTGGAGCTGAGAGGGCATAGAAGGTCAGCTTCTCCATGTTGGTCTTCACCAGACCATCCTGTAGGAGAAAACAACTTGTGCTCACTATGGCCACACTATGCCTAGACAAGTTCAAGTCTAGAGAAAAATAATAATTCGACTGAATCAACATTTACAGAGTGCCCTTTATGGATGTGCCGGAGCACATGTAGGTTTCAGGGACAGGCAGATGATTAAAACATAGTTTTAGTTATAAGCTCACGCCTATAATCCCAGCACTTTGGGAGGCTGAGGTGAGCAGATCATGAGTTTGAGACCAGCCTGGCCAACATGGTGAAACCCTGTCTTTACTAAAAATGCAAAAATTAGCCAGGCATGGTGGTGAGTGCCTATAATCCCAGCTACTCAGGAGGCTGAGGCAGGAGAATTGCTTGAACCCGGGGAGCGGAGGTTGCAGTGAGCCAAGATTGCGCCATTGCACTCTAGCCTGGGCGACAGAGTGAGACTCCGTCTCGGGGGGAAAAAAAGAATAATAAGTGATACAAATGTATAAAATGTATATATGTGTGTGCATGGGTATGGATATATATACATGAATGTATACATGTATGTGTGTATGGGTGTGTATATATATACCGTGTGTGTGTGTGTGTGTGTGTAGGAATGGATGATACGGCGTCATTAAAAGCCACCCAGGCCAGGTGCGGTGGCTCACGCCTGTAATCCTAGCACTTTGGGAGCCTGAGGTGGGCGGATCACAAGGTCAGGATATCAAGACCATCTTGGCCAACATGGTGAAACCCCATCTCTACTAAAAGTACAAAAAATTAGCTGGGCATGGTGGCATGTGCCTCTAATCCCAGCTACTCAGGAGGCTGAGGCAGAAGAATTGCTTAAACCAGGGAGTCAGAGGTTACAGTGAGCCGAGATCACGCCACTGCACTCCAGCCTGGCGACAGAGTGAAACTCCATCTCAAAAAAAAAGCCACCTCAAATTAAAGCATGTTGGATAGCCGGCACCAAGACACACACAGGACGAAGGCAGCTCTGCAGCTCTTAGGGAACTCTACAAAGGATGCTCCCATCAAGACAGGCCATTGGTTCCCAGAGAGCAAGTCAAGTACATCAGATCCCAATGTTTCCCAGACCACAACCCACAAAGCACCCTGATGGGTGGAGAGGCGGCTTGGAGGACAGGCCCTGTGTGTGTGCCCCTAGACACCTGGCAGACACCAGAGGGTGGCAGCCAGGGGGAAAGACCTGGGCTCCTGAGCCCAACCCAAGACACTGACCCTGACCGGCAGGGAGCTACGATCACGCAAAGAGTTAGCAGCTCCAGAGGCAATCACACAGAGAGACATGCAGGAGAAAGATGTCTCGGTTGGAGAGTGATGGCCACAAGCATGCCGAGACACACTTCCAGCTGCCTTCTGCAGATCCAAATGCCCTCATCCTTCATGTCCCTAGCGGCCTCTCACCACTGCCCATGGCTGTGGCCCAGGTTCCAATTTCTCTGGGAAGGCTCAGTGCCCAGGGACCCTGAGAGGCCCTGCCTTCCCCACCCGGCAGGAGACCTGGCTTCCAAGCTGCCCCCGTCAGAGACCCTGCCTGGACCGTGAGAGCCACGAGGCCTGCCAGAGACATGACCTACCTCGGGATCCTCAGGGAAGATGTTGTCAACCAGCCTTTTGTACCTGGGGCGTAGGGCACCACAGCAGCCACACACACCTGGAATGAGAATGGGAAAAACTGTGAGCAAAGCCTCCTGGTCAGGCCCAAGAAAGCTTGGAGCCAGGGCCAGGGTGGCCTGTGAGTGGCAGGAAACAGACAGGCTGGAAACAGACAGGCCCCTCCCTTGGAGGGCTCGGGGCCTTGTCCTCTCAGAGCTGGCATCTCTCATTGTCCCCCACCCCCACATTCCAAGACATCTGCCATGTGCCATTCTGGCACCTTCATGTCTTTTGCTTGGGGGTTGGGCACAGTGCCATATGCAAGGCCAGGCCACAGGGAGCATTTTGAGGGGTAAGGCTTCGTGGGTGGGAGCTTACATAAAGGTCAGGTGCTGCACCCGCCTACTGTGCTATTACACACACACACACACACACTCACGTTTCCGGGACAGGAATATGAAACTGCCTCCTGCAGCCCAAGAATCTAACCGAGCATCCTAGGAAGATGGATACAGGTTTCGGGGGCAGGTGTTCTTCCCTATCTGCCCCCTCGTTTGCCCCTAACTTTCTTTATTCCCTGCTCTTCAGTCTCCCTCTATCATCCTGTCTCCTGGAGCTATTTCCATGATAGAAAGTTATGTGCAACTATGATAAAATTAACATCATCATCAATGATTCGCATTTGACAATGCATCTTTAACACAGTGTGACAGTGGAATTTGAAAACTGCGGCCTTTTAGAGTTCGGCAGGCCTTGGGGGGCATCCAGTTTGTGGTTCTCAAATGCCGGCCCCCAGTGAGGTTTGCACCAATCTGTAGCAAAATGAAAAATCTAACAACCCTGTGGTATGTTTGTGTAAAGCTAAATTTACTCCATTGAGAAGACTGAAGTGACCTCCTCCTTCATGTTTTGGTTCTGTGAAGTGATGGTGTTAGGAAACCAGTGATAAAACGAACTGGCAAAATTAGAAGTTGGCAACTCTAGGTCTCACCATAAAAAGTTTTAATTAGTAAAGGAATAATAGCCATTGCACTTCAGTCAACCTCCAAATCCACCCAGCTCCACTGGGCAGGAGTGGAGGAGGAGAGAGGAGGACTTCAGGGAGGGGCCCGGAGGGGCCTGGGAAAGTCCACCTCCTCCCTCCCGCCCAGTAAGCACCCCTTCATTCTGCCAATTAAAGATGAATTCTATCTGTACAAGCGCACCACTTGAAATGCAAATGTGCCCTGGGAAGATTAAGCCTACAGATCATTCAGAAAAGAATGAGTTCCTTCATTGGGAATTATTTTAATCACAAAGGAGGTTTACATAGGGCGGAGAAAAGAGTTCTTTGGGAGTTTTGATTGGGAGGGGGATGGGGTGGGTGCCACTCGAAGAGGAAACAGCAGCAGTTTTGGCTCTGGGGTGATTTGAGTTTGGGGATGGGCATGTCCTTGGAGTAGCCATGGGGCACCAAGAGGATGGCGGGTACCCAGGGGCAGATAACTTATTTGTGATCCCCTCCACCACCCTCAGCTTCCACCCACCCCAGGACGGAAGAGACCAGGCAGACCAGTGGGCGGGCTGCATGCCCAGGCTCTCCAGGTTCAGCCTCCTTGCTCGACCTCGTTCCTGGCATCTCCTCACCCTCTCCCTGCCTCTGCCTGAGAAAAGGTGTTAGGGTTCTGGTTGGCATCCAGGGTTATTTCTTGTGATGGGACAGCTCCCAGGGACCCAGTCCCCCTTCTTGGGCCTGGAAGCCCAGGGTTTAAACCTGCAGCTGCCCAGTCTTCTGCCTGGCATAGCTGCCAGGATGCGTCTTTCCAAGGTGCCCAGGTAGCACACGCTCCACGCTCTCCCAGCAGCCTCCCTCGTCACAGTCCCTAAACCAGGAACATTGGCCCTTTGCATTTTAAGGGAGTGAGGAAATAGAAACATGGGGAAGTTAGGAGAGAGCTCAATATCATCCTGGGTACTCACGGTAGAAACTTCCACACAGTGCCCCAAGGGGGCTGTGGGGTTGTCAGTGCAGCTACTCTGGCTGGAGAGCGTTCCCTGAGACGTCAGGCCGGGACAGTCCTGGTCTGGGGACACCAACTCAGTTCTTCTCAAATGAAAACCAGATAGGCTGCTGCCTCCTGCTCTCTTGTATTCCAGAAGGGGAGCTCCTCAGGCCACCCCTTGCTACATCCTTCCCTCTCTGGTCCACAGGCCCTTCAGGGAAGGCGACTTCTGCAGCACAGAGGCCTCCAGGAGCCGCCACCACGCAGGGCGCATGATGGGTGGGAACTGGTCCCGCAGGGCCCCAGGGCCTTTCTGCACCGGTAGAAAGGAGGTAAGAAGGCCTAAAGAATAACAAGGGAAGGTGAGGGCTTCCCGACTTACTCCCCAACACTTCTTTCTTGTCTTTCCTTTCTTCCTAACCTCTTCAGCCCTCTGAGGGCAGGGGCTAGGGAGGCAGCGCGGCCAACAGCATGGGCTCTCAGGTCAAATCCTGGCACTGCCACTTCCTAAACTGTGACTTGGAGCAAGTAACAACATTCTCTATGCATGGGTGTCCTATCTCTATAACAGGGCTAGAGCTATCCCACGGGGCTGGTAGAAGACCAGAGCCAGTCCAGGGCTACAAAGCACTTACAGCAGGGCCAGGACTGTCAGGCCCCAGGAAGGTTCTGGAAGCTGCCCGCCCCTTTCTGCTTTCCCCCAGGCCCAGTGCCATTGAGCCCTTCCATCCATGCCAGCTGGTTAGTGCTGGCTTGGTACATCTTAGCGGGGCTATTCCACTGACCACTTGCTTGGCCACAGCGACCAAGGCCCTTAGACATCCAAAGGCCTAAGACGTGAGAATCACAGAACACCCCTTCAGAATACTGTGGGTCTGAAACACGTGCCACTTCCCCAAGGCAGCTCTGTGCACTTGCAAGTAATGATACCTTGACCTCAGCCTGCATTCCTGTCTGGCCATCTTCCCAAAGCCAGAACCTCAGCACCAATTCTACAAACCCCAATGCAAAGGTGACACAACATGAGCTCACACAACAGAATGGAGTCACAAACAAGAGGCACACTGGAGAGAATCCATGGGACTTGCCATTGGAAGGCCACTAGTGGAGTGGCTGCCGTGCGGTAGGGGAAGAGGAGGTGAACCTTAAGGGACTGACAAGTGCATGAGGAAGCTTCAGCAATCAAGGCAGTGCGCTTCTAGTGAAAGAACTGACAGGTGGATCAGCTGGACATCCACAAGCAAAAAAAAAAAATGAACATAGATACAGCCCTTACACCCTGTACAGAAGCTTACTCAAAATAGATCATTCACCTGAATGTCAAATTCAAAGCTATAAAACTTCTTGAAGATAACATAGGAAAAAGCCTAGATGACCTTCGCTTTTGGCGATGACTTCTTAGATAAAAAACCAAGGGCACAATCCATGACAGAAAGAACTGATAAAATGGAGTTCATGAAGATTAAAAATTCCTGCTCTTTGGCTGGGCATGGTGGCTCAAGCCTGTAATCCTGGCACTTTGGGAGGCTGATGTAGGTGGATCACTTGAGGTCAGGAGTTCGAGACCAGCCTGGCCAACATGGTGAAACCCCATCTCTACTAAAAATACAAAAACTAGCTGGGCGTGGTGGCGGGTGCTTATAGTCCCAGCTACTTGGGAGGCTGAGGCAGGAGAATCACTTGAACCCAGAGGTTGCAGTGAGCCGAGATCATGCCATTGCACTACAGCCTAGGCAACAGAGCGAGACTCCATCTCAAAAAAAAAAAAAATTCCTGCTCTTCAAAAGGCGCTGTCAAAAGAATGAAAAGTCATAGACTAGGAGAAAGTATTTGTAGAAGACATAGCTAATAAAGAATATGTGTGTGTGTGTGTGTGTATATATATATACATATATGAAGATTATATATATATAATCTTCAAAATATAAGAAACACTGACATGGTTTGGCTGTGTCCCTACCCAAATATCATCTTGAATTGTAGTTCTCATAATCCCCACGTGTCATGGGAGGGACCTAGGGGGAGGTAATTTAATCATGGGGACAGTTACCCTCATGCTGTTCTTGTGATAGTGGGTGAGTTCTCACGAGATCTGACGGTTTTATGAGGGGCTTTTCCCTGCTTCACTCTGCACTTCTCCTCACTGCCGCCATATGAAGAAGGACGTGTTTGCTTCCCCTTCTGCCGTAATTGTAAGTTTCCTGAGGCCTCCCCAGCCATGCTGAACTGTGAGTCAATTAAAGCTCTTTCCTTTATAAATTACCCAGTCTCAGGTATGTTTTCGTTCATAGCATGAGAATGGACTAATACAAACACTTAAAACTAAACAATAAGAAAATAACCCAATTAAAAATGGGGCCAGATGCGGTGGTTCATGCCTGTAATCTCAGCACTTTGGGAGGCTGAAGCGGGCAGATCATTTGAGGTCATGAGTTCGAGACCAGCCTGGCCAACATGGCAAAACCCTGCCTCTACTAAAGATACAAAAATTAGCCAGGTGCGGTGGCATATGCTTGTAATCCCAGCTACTCAGGAGGCTGAGGTAACAGAATCACTTGAACCCAGGAGGCAGAGGTTGCAGTGAGCCAAGATCACGTCACTGCACTCCAGCCTGGGAGACAGAGCAAGACTCTGTCTCAATAAATAAATAAATAAAGGGCCTGAAACCTTAATAGACATCTCACCAAAGGAGATATGCAGGTGGCAAACAAGCCTATGAAAAGATGCTCCACATCATATGTCATCTGGGAAATGTAAATTAAAACAATGAGATACCACTCCACACCTTTTAGAATGGCCCAGATCCAGAACACTAACAGTGCATGCTGGCAGGGATGTGGAGCAGCAGGAACCCTCATTCATTGCTGGTGGGAATGCAAACTGGTACAGCCACTTTGGAAGACAGTTTGGCAGCTTCTTAAAAAATTATATAAACTCTTACCATACGATCCAGCAATCACGCCCCTTGGTATTTACCCAAAGGAAATGAAAACTATGTCTACACAAAAACCTGCACATGGATGTTTACCGCAGCTTTATTTAGAATTGCCAAAACTTGGAAGCAACCGAGATGTCCTGCAGTGGGTGAATAAACTGTGGTATATCCAGACAACGGAATAGTATCCAGCACTAAAAAGAAACGAGCGATCAAGCCATGAAAAGACATGGAGGAAACTTAAATATATATTACTAAGGGAAAGAAGCCAATCTGAAAAAGCTACATACTGTATGCTCTAAAAACTAGAGTCTTAAAAAGAAAAAGTACATGGGGTATGAGAGCAGATGCTCTGGAGAGCAGAGCCACAGTCCCCAAACTATGTTCCATGAAACACTAGCTGTGTGATGCTAACAAGCATTTCCTAGAAAAAGGCTCCAAGGACAAATAAATATACGAAGCCAGGCATACTAAATCCCCCTATACCAGATTCATAGCACAAATTAACATATTCTGAAAAGTCAGCAACCACTAGCACCCTCATTTTGGCCAGGCACGCTGGCTCACACCTGTAATCCCGGCACTTTGGGAGGCTGAGGCAGGCGAATCACTTGAGGTCACAAGTTCGAGACTAGCCTGGCCAACATGGTGAAATCCCGTTTCTACTAAAAATACAAAAATTAGTCAGCTGTGGTGGCGCAGGCCTGTAGTCCCAGCTACTCGGGAGACTGAGGCAGGAGAATCACTTGAGCCGGGGACGTGGAGGATGCAGTGAGCTGAGATCGTGCCATTGCACTCCAGCCTGGGCAACAGAAGGAGATTCTGTCTCAATAAATAAATAAATAAATAAATAAAATCATTGTGATGAATATCTTTATTATGCTTTTTTCAAGATATTTATTACCTACTTTAAAAACAGGTGGGAAATAGGAAGGAATATAATTCTATAAATGTAGCACATTGGGAACAGCCCTAATTTTAGAGTTTAAAGAGTACTGGTGTTTAAGTCCTGCTTCTGTCATTTGACCTTTGAGTTCCAGGCCCAATTCTGTCATTTGACCTTTGAGACTTAAGTTTCCTTATCAATACAATAACAGATTTTCCCTAAGTTACAGTTCTACGATGGAAGTCCCAGATTATTTGCCATAGAATCTAAAAAGAGAGAAATTATCTTAAGCTCTGATAGTTGGGGAAGGCTTCCCAGAAGAGAGGTACAAGAAGACAGGGGGTAGGGTTCATAGCAGTGAAAAAGACAGTGGGTGCCTTATTCCTTGTGAGCTAGGCACAGCTCTAAAATACTTCACACACACCAACTTTTGTAATCCTTATAACAACCTGTGAAAGGAAAATAAATCTTGGGGCCCCCAAATCACTAAGCTAAAGGGAAAAGTCAAGCTGGGAACTGCTTAGGGCCAACCTGCCTCACATTCTATTCAAAGTCCCCCCTCTGCTCACTGAGATAAATGTATATCTGATTGCCTCATTTGAAGAGGCTAATCAGAAACTCTAAAAAATGCACCCATTTCTCTTTTATCTACCTACAGCCTGGAAGCACCCTCTCCACTTTGTCGTCCCGCCTTTGCCTCAAGTTGTCCCACCTTTCTGGACTGAACCAGTGTACATCTTACATATATTGATTGATGTCTCATGTCTCCCTAAAATGTATAAAACCAAACTGTGTTGTCAGGACCTCCTGAGGCTGTGTCATGGGCACATCCTCAGCCTGGCAAAATAAACTTTCTAAATTAACTGACACTGTCCGGTCACGGTGGCTCACGCCTGTAATCCCAACACTTTGGGAGGTTGAGACAGGTGGATCGCTTGAGGTCAGGAGCTCAACACCAGCCTGGCCAACACGGTGAAACCCCTTCTTTACTAAAAATACAAAAAAATTAGCAGGGCGTGGCAGCGCGTGCCTGTAATCCCAGCTATTCAGGAAGCGGAGGCACAAGAATCGCTTGAATCTGGGAGGCAGAGGTTGCAGTGAGCCGAGATTGCGCCACTGCATCCCAGCCTGGGTGACAGAGTGAGACTCCTTCTCAAAAAAAAAATAAATAAAAATTAAAAATTAATTAATTAATTAACTGAAACCGGTCTCAGATTTTCCGGGTTCACAAACCCATGGCATAGTACTATTTTTATCCCATTTTATAGATGAGAAAACTGAGGCATTAAGTGGTTAAGTTACCTGCCTAAAGCCACACAGCTAATAAATGGCAGACTAGAATCTGAACCCCAAAAATCTACCTTCAGAGTCCATGTTCTGAAATACAAAACCAGGGAAGGGATGGGTTACTGTTGTCACAGAGCTAGGGAAACCGAGGCCTATGTGGAAAGAGAACCACTAGGCCAGTGCCTCTCAGGCTGTAGAGTGCACACATCCCTTGGGGATCTGGTTAAAATGCAAGCTCTGATTAGACTCTGGGGTGAGGCCTGAGACTCTGCATTTGTTTGAGGTTCCCAGGGGATGCTGATGCCCCTGGTCCCAGGACCACACTTTGAGTCTGCAAACCACCAGAGCACAGTGGTTAAGAATTTGGGCTCAGAGGTCAGACAGGCTTAGGATGAAATTCTAGCTCTTCCCTTTTCTTACTATCTGGCCCTGTGCAATACTCCACACTTCCTGGGTAGGTAATCGAAGCTGATGGCAGGAGATTCTCAGTTCTCCTCTCCGAGAGGAGAGCCGGGGGCGCTTTGGTCAGGAGCGCCCAGCCTCTGGGTCCCAAAGCAGCTTAGTGGGTGCTGGGAACCCACAAGCACCCCTAGAAAGCTTCCAACCCAGCAACAGTGAATTCTAAGTAGCCACAAAACCCAGCTAGGAAAGAAACAAATAATAGACATTAAAAAGAAACTAAAAACAGTTCATTGTAATGAGACACTAAGTAATATGTTTTTATATATTTCTTCAATCTTACTTCTGATGGTATTTATTCTTAATGTTAGTATTCATACATACAAATTGTGGAGTTTAACTCACAACTATATGCCTATAAAAGAATCATTTAATTCTGAGCCATTTTATTTCTAAGACAAACTTTCCAATGGGTCCTCTTTCACTCTCTGGGGATTGTGTCTGGCAGATCCAACCACAGCAGCCGAAGGTAAATTTATGAAGGATCCTCTTCCGTCACTAGGAGTTGTCTTACCTGATATTTTCATACCTATTTTAAGGAAGAGAGGGAAACGTGATACGGCCAAATCCCTAGTACGTAGCTGCACTGCCACCGAAAAGGCAAATCAGTAGGAATAAACCAAATGTTCAATGACATGATTTTAGCAGCTTCCTTCTTTAAAACCATAAGAATGGTGAGACCTCCCTCGATGGCTCATTTTGCCCCAAACCCCCTGTCCAGAATGTTCTTCCCCATGTCCTCTGACCTCCCACTCTCATGTCCCTAAGGTCTCTGCCCAAATGTCACGTAGCTGGAAAGAGCTTCCCTGACCAGCATTCCACTTTAATTTTCTGTCCTGGTTTATTCCTTTTCAGAGTGCTTTTTACCAATGGACACATTTCATCCGTGTCTACACTCCATCTCCCCACTCGAAGGTAAGCTCCTCAAGAGTGGGACCTTTGTCCATTTGTCCCCACTGTGTCCCAGGGCTGGAACAGGGTCCAACCCACGGGTGGTGGTGCAGGGGGTGCTCATACAGGTTTGTGGAATAAAGGGAGGGCGGTGTGATTGAGCAGAAAAGCAATCATAAATTTCAAGGTCAGTAATTTCAAAGTCAGTAAGTCAAAGTCTATGAGGCACTTAGCAAAAGATCTCCGGGTGGTTACAAGACAGTACTCCCAGGGGAACTTCAGGGAAAAGTTCCTGTTATAGAACAGTTGGCTCCTGTTCCTGAACTTGGTGCCCAGCCCATCTTCTAGGGCTGCCAACACCTGTAGCTCCTGAGGCCCAGCTCACTGGGACCAGTCTCTCTCCAGGCAGACATGCTGGGCATCAGGGAGCCTGGGTCAGAGTTCCTCCTGTCCGCCCAAGGCCTCTAGCCTGCTTCGTCCTCACTCCCCCAACCCCCTTAGCTGGCTCCTGGCTTGGCCTGTGGCCGCAATCCTGGCTGCCCATCAGAATGACCCCTGTGCTGTGAAGAAGGCCCAGAGGTGTTTAAAATGCTCCACCACAATTCCGGCACACAGCCAGGGTGAGAAGTGCCACCAGCTCCTTGCCTGTACAACATGTGAGAGCAGATCCTGCAGCTGCTGGCAGCGTCGCGACAGAGGACGTATGACCCCTCACCTGGGCTGCCAGCAGCATCTGTGTCCCCGTGACCGCTAGGCGTTGCAGCCCTGTTTCTCTTTTGGCCTGCTTGCTGGATCCTGTTCGCCTGACTAAGCTGTCCCCTTGATCAGAGCTGCCCTCTACTCAGGGCGATTGGTGGTTTGAAACAAACAAAGTCTCAAACACTAACTACATCATGCTTTTCAAAATCTAGGTCCCCTCCCCCAAACTCCCTACTAGTAACCCAGCATCACCTGCCAGGCCCACTGAGATACATTATTTCCTTTGAATTATTTCCTCTCCTTCATTGCCACTCCAGTCTCTCTCATGCTGATTTTAAAATCTAAAAAAATTCCAGGGGCCTGTACAGCTGCAGGCGGCACCAAGGGAATGGGTCTCACTCAGAAATGGCAGCCTCCATGTTCTACAGCCAGCTGTTGGCCGCAGCCACCCTTCAGAGCCACCTTCTCTGGACAGCCTTGCGGGCCACTGCTCAGACTCTAGGAAGTTATGGATTGTTGAATAACCATGGACTCCAAGTATAGCAGCAATAGCACAGGAATCTCTCACTACATGAATACATGAGTATGGAATTATTGCAAGAAGCTGGCGTCTCCGTTTCCAAAGGATATGTGGCAAAGTCACCAGATGAAGCTTATGCAATTGCCAAAAAAGCAGGTACAGAAGAAAGAAATAACATGTACAGGATAAACTGTAACTATGAGTACTGCTGGCAAGTTCTCTGGGACTCACAAGTAGTAAGAAGCAGGTTCAAAAGATGTTGAGATGAAGGCGCAGGTTTTAGCTGATGGTAGAGGAAAAGGAACATTTGAAAGTGGCCTCAAAGGAGGAGTGAAGATAGTTTTCTCTCCAGAAGAAGCAAAAGCTGTTTCCTCAGAAATGATTGGGAAAAAGTTGTTTACCAAGCAAATGGGAGAAAAGGGCGGAATATGCAACCAAGTATTGAAGCGAAAATACCCTAGGCGAGAAGACTACTTTGCAATAGGGATGGAAAGGTCATTTCAAGGTCCTGTATTAATAGGAAGTTCACATGGTGGTGTCAACATTGCAGATGTTGCTGCTGAGACTCCTGATGCAATTAAAGAACCTGTTGATATTGTAGAAGGCATCAAAAAGCAACAAGCTCTCCGGCTTGAACAGAAGATGGGATTTCCACCTAATATTGTGGATTCTGCAGCAGAAAACATGATCAAGCTTTACAGCCTTTTTCTGAAATATGATGCAACCATGATAAGAAATAAATCCAATGGTGAAGATTCAGATGGAGCTGTGCTGTGATGGATGCAAAGATCAATTTTGACTCTAATTCAGCCTATCACCAAAAGAAAATCTTTGATCTACAGGACTGAACCCAGGAAGATGCAAGCCACAAAGATGCTGCTAAGGCAGATCTCAACTACATTGGCCTGAAAGGAAATACAGACTGTCTAGTAAACGGTGCTGGTTTGGCCATGGCCTCAATGGATATAATAAAACTTCAGGGGCCAGGCGTGGTGGCTCACACCTGTAATCCCAGCACTTTGGGAGGCCAAGGCGGGCAGATCACCTGAGGTCAGGAGATCGAGAACAGTCTGGCCAACATGGTGAAACCCCGTCTCTATTAAAAATACAAAAATTAGCCAGGTGTGATGGCAGGCACCTGTAATCCCAGCTACTCAGGAGGCTGAGGCAGCAGAATCGCTCGAACATGGGAGGCGGAGGTTGCAGTGAGCCGAGATGGTGCCACTGCACTCCAGCCTGGGTGACAAGAGCAAAATTCCATCTCAAAAAAAAAAAAAAAAAGCTTTGGGGAGGGACTCCAGCCAACTTCCTTGATGTTGGTGGTGGTGCTACAGTCCATCAAGTAACAGAAGCATTTAAGCTTATCACTTCAGATAAAAAGGCACTGGCTATTCTGGTCAACGTTTTTTGAGGAATCATGCACTGTGATGTTATTGCACAGGGTATAGTCACGGCAGTAAAAGATGTGGAAATTAAAATACCTGTTGTGGGGGTTACAAGGTACACGAGTTGATGATGCTAAGGCACTGACAGCAGACAGTGGGCTTAAAATTCTTGCTTGTGACGACTTGGAGGAAGCTGCTAGAACATTCAGAAGGCTTTCTGAAACAGTAGCCTTAGCCAAGCAAGCACATGTGGATGTGAAATTTCAGTTGCCAATATGATCTGAAAACCCAGAGGATGGCTGAAGGTGTTAAATGTGCTATAATCATTAAGAATACTGTGTTCTGTGTTATTGTTATTTTTAGTGTGTGGAAATTGTAATCGCCATGTAGGTATACAAACTTTTAAAAGCATTTGGTTTGCATTTAATTCTACTATTTATAGAACAGACTGTTTGTATAAAGAAACTATAATGCAGGCATCTAATTTCTGTTGTTGCAGCCAGTCTTATTTGCTTCTCCTACAAAATGTAACTTGCAATATGTCTTTTTATTATTGTTGGATACAAAGTTCTTCATTGATAAGAGTCCTACAAATAAAATAAATTTTAAAAAATTCCGGGGTTTACCACCAGCTCTGCACTAAGCACTAGGACAAGCACTTTACAAATATTTCATATAAGACTCGTAACAACCCCATAAAGTAGATACTATTATTCTTATTTTACAGATAAAGAGGCAGGATCAGAGAGGTTAAGTGCCCTGCCCAAGGTCTCATAGCGTGTTCTTCTCTGCCATGAAACTCCCCTAATTCTTCCATCACTTTCCAAAAAATATATCTCTAACAATTTCCCAAGTTCATCTTGTGCTCTCCTTCGCCACAGCCACCTTGCTGGAAGCCTCCTGAACACCTGCCACCCAGTCCCGGGCACCTGGCCAGTCTCTTCACTTCAATTCTTTATGTAGCTCTAAGGCAAATATTTAATTTAGTTTGCTTCATGGTCAAGCAGGTAGCATGGCCTGTGCTGCATTAAATGTCAACCATTCAACTTAGGATTTAACAAGGGATGCCCCAGTAGAGGTGGGGACAGTTGCTTCATCTTCAAGTCCTTCCTCCACTGTAGGGGGTCCTCTCACTCATGCTCTGCCTCCTGGGACACTCTGTGTCTAGCAGCCAGAGTCCATAGTAAGAAGGGCTGGGAGGTCAGAAGTGGAGCAGATTAGGGGAGCCACGCAGCCTCGTGGCTGTGAATGAAAGGATGTTTGGGTGACGGGGACTGTCCACAAGCTGGAGATGTTGAAGGGGCAGGAGAGTCAGCGCCATGGACCTGACACCTGGCGGATCCTGACACCTGCTGAGCTCCCTGGAAGCCTTCCACGAACAACACCCTCCAACTACAGGCACGGTGTGCTCTCTGCCAGCTCGACTTCTGTGCATCCTTCACACTGTATTACCTTATATAATCTTCTCCCACTGCTTGTTCAGGCGAAGTTATTTCAGTGACTCATCTTTTCTTCTCCCAAGATAAACTGTAAATTCCTAGGTCTCATTTTCTTCTGACCTCAATACAGTATCCTGAGCCCAGCAGGGCTGGAGGAAAGCTGGCGTGATGTGTGACTTCACCTGCCTTTGATCAGCGTGAGACTCGGGGAAGTCACCTCCCCTCCTGGCCTCTCCTTTCCTTCTTATAAACATCAACTCCCTCCTCCCCATTCACCAAGAAAAATGCCTTTTTGCTCAAAATAGTTTGTATTTATTTTCTCAGCTTTGCAATCTTCTTGTAAAGACAAGGGCTGGGCTTGATCATTCCTACTAAAGCAAGTGGAATTCTTTTTAAACAATTTACAATAAAATCTGACCCAGGGCTAATGGCACGGACACCCCCTTCAAATGAATTGGAGGAAATGGAACAAAGTTCAGAGAGAGGTGCGTCTGATTCAAGTGCCTCCCACGAGGCCCTTGTGTTCACTGACATTAATGAACTCCAGCAGTTCGCAGGACACTTGCTGGGTGGCGTGGAGAAGAGAAAGAAGTTTAAAATAGACAGGTTCTGCCATCGAGGAACTTACTCTCTAGTTGGGGACACAAAACCTGCACACATTTAAGGTCAAAGATATGTCACAATGAGACTAAGGAGTCCATAAAACTGAAGAAATCTCTGAGTTTAATGAATCCAGGAAGGCTTCCTGGAAGAGGTGAGATGTGAGCTGCCTCACTAGGGGTGGAGACAGCTGGTAAGTACTGGTGAATCCATGAAACAAAAAATCAACAACCCTCCAATGGGGACAATTTTAAGAAAAACAAAAAGGTTCCCTCTTTTCTTTTCCCCTTTTCCTTGCTTCTGAATTTAAAAGGAATAGATGCTCATGGGTATAAATTTATAAAACGGGGGAAAAAAGAAAATGAACATCACTTAGAATCACGTAATTCAAAGATAACTATTAGAATTTCAGTGTATTTGTTCTAGTTTTTGTGTCCATGTTTATGTATATTTTAAAATATATATGTATAAAATTGGTTAAAACCGAATTTCTTCTTATATTGTGAGCACTTACTTTCTTACTGAAGGTTTTTTGGCCAGGCATGGTGGCTCACGCCTGTGATCCCAACACTTTGGGAGGCCAAGGCAGGCGGATCAGGAGGTCAGGAGTTCAAGACTAGCCTGGCCAACATGGTGAAACCCTGTCTCTACTAAAAATACACAAAAAATTAGCCAGGCGTGGTGGCGGGTGCCTATAATCCCAGCTACTCAGGAGGCTAAGGCAGGAGAATTGCTTCAACCTAGGAGGCAGAGGTTGCAATGAGCTGAGATCGTGCCATTGCACTCCAGCGTAGGTGAAAAGAGCAAGACTCCATCTCAAAAAAAAAAAAAAAATTTTAAAACTTCATTTTAACGGCACTTATTATTTCATCTTTTGACTGGATCCTGATTTATTTAATCATTCTCTGTTGTTTCCAGTTTTTCATTATTCCAAGTGACGCAGCAATTTGCCTTTGGTAATTAAAGCCAGGAATCATACAGGCAGAGCCTGGTTTTGTTTATTGGTGCCAAGGAAATCAAACAGCACCATGTGGCTGCAGGACTGGTGTGCAGCAGAGGAGCACATCTGCAGGGGCCGGGACATTTATCTCATCTGGGAAAGATTTAGGATTGAAGAGATCAAGAGGAAATGCTGATGAAAATGAATTTGGGGAAGGAGGCAGGATTTGAGTTTCCAAACAGATCTTACTGGGAGTAGAATTAAACAGCAGCTGAATTCTCCCTGGGGAGATAGTGTGGGTGAGACTTGCCTGAAGTAACAGACAAATCAGTAGCTGTCAGTGGCCTGATCTTTTGGAGCTCTAGAGCTTCCGAGATGCTCACCCGTTTCCAGCCAATCTTGGTTAATCTGATTGCTACCTTAATTGAGGATGGGGATTTAAAAGGAGAGAAACGTGTCTGATTGATTTAATGTCAGGGCTTCAATTCTTCATGAACTACAGGCTTCTTTGGGCTTTGATATGCTCTTCAAGCAAAGAATAGATGAAAATAAACAGAATGTTTTTCCATTCTCTGTCTCTCGGGACCACTAACAGCAGGAAAATTTTATCCCAACCATTTTGTGGAAATAGAAAGCCTGGTTTCAAACCCAGCTTCAGCTTTAGCAGGCTGTACAATCTTGTGTGCCTTGGTCTACTTATCTGCAAAATGGAAAGAAGGGAATCTACTTAATAGGGTTGTGGTGAAGACTAGATAAGTTAACAGAGTGAAGTTCTTACAACTATTCCTGGCACACAGTAAGAACTCAGTAATTGTTAGCTTTCATCATCATCATCATCATCATCAGTATTACTATGATAATTATTATTAAAGTCTTTTTCCCAACTTAGGAGAAAAAAGGCAGGGTAGAATAAAATGGAATGTTGGAGCAACGATAGCCCTTAATGTCCTTTATCTTTATTTTATTCTTGGATGTGAAGTACCAATCGCTATTAAGACATCTAAATCCAAGGCCAGGCATGGTGGCTTACACCTGTAATCTCAACATTTTGGGAGGTTGAGGTGGGAGGATCACTTGAGCCCAGGAGTTTGAGACCAGCCAGGGCAACAAAGTGCAACCTCATCTCTAAAAATAAAAATAAAATCAGCAAGGCATGGTGGTGCATGCCTGTAGTTCCAGCTACTTGGGAGGCTGAGGTGGGAGGATTGCTTGAGACTGGGAGGTAAAGGCTACAGTAAGCAGTGATCATACCATTGCACTGCATACCACTATACTCCAGCCCAAGTGACAGAGTGAGACCCTGCCCGAGGACAAAGCTCCATGAGGAAACACAAGTGAAAGGGCGCCATCATGACTGTCAACAACAGCTAACGTGTTTTGAGCTTGTCTGTTCCAGGCATTATGCATTCTTTCATTTAATCTTCACAAAAAGCCTATGAGGTTGATACAGTTATCCTTGTTTTACAGATGGCACTAAACCTAGGCTCTTATCTAATATGTTGACTTGTAAAAATAAAGAACTGAGGTCTCTGCCTGCAAATACCTTATATTGTTGGTAGGTAAAAAATAGAACTGAAAATATATTCACCAGGAACATGGAGCATATAATCAGGATCATACGAATTAACTGTTAAACACACACAGAGCGAGGTTGCTGAGGAAACTAGAGATGGGATGGGAAGGGGTCAGAGGAGACTAATTTTGAACATTATTTAAACAAGATGGATTCCATTGTTTAGTGAGAAAGAGGGTTTTCCATGTCAGAAAGGGTGAAAAGAAAATAGACATTTCCTGAGTGCCTATTATTTTAACTGCCTAACTTGAGCACTTTGTTAAAAAAATAAAATCCCATGAGGTTCGTATTGTCAGTCTTCAGAAGAGAAAACCAGGGCTCACAGAGGTTAGCTAATTTGCCCACGATCACACAGGAAGTGAGGAACAGAGTCAGGAACAGAGCCAGGGAGGTCCTCTGACTTCAGAGCTGCAGGAGATTTGAACTGAGAGTAAATATGCCAGGTGGGGATATGAAGAAAATGTGCTCAAGTAGGAAAGGACAATTTCCAGGATGGATTATTCTTGAAAAGTCAGGTGTAACTGACAAAATCTGAACAGACTCTGTGGATGGCACCACCGCCAAGTTCCTGGTGTGGATAATGAACTATAGTTATACAGGATGTTCACACTGCGGGAGGCTGGGTGAAGGGTACACAGGACCTCTCTGTGCATTTCTTTGCAACTGCCCATGAATCCATATTTCAAAATAAAAAGTTTTTTAAAAAGTTGGCAGATAGGCCAGGCATGGTGGCTTATGCCTGTAATCCCAGCACTTTAGGAGGTGGAGACAGGAGGATCACTTGAGGTCAGGAGTTCGAGACCAGCCTGGTGAACATGGTAAAACCCCATCTCTACTAAAAATACAAAAATTAGCCTAATGTGGTGCATGCACCTGTAGTCCCAGCTACTCAGGAGGCTGAGGCAGGAGAATCACTTGAACCTGGGAGACGGAGGTTGCAGTGAGCCGAGATCGCGCCACGGTACTCCAGCCTGGGTGACACAGCAAAACTCTGTCTCAAAAAAAAAAAAAAAAAGGTTGGCAGATAGTGAAGGCAAAGATGCTTCTTTCTTTTCTGTGTGTGTGTGTGTGTGTGTGTGTGTGTGTGTGTGTGTGTGTGATGGAGTCTCACTCTGTCACTCAGACTGGAGTGCAGTGGTGCAAACTTGGCTCACTGCAACCTCTGCCTCCCGGGTTCAAGCAATTCTCCTGCCTCAGCTTCCTGAGTAGCTGGGATTACAGGCACACGCCACCATGCCTGGCTAATTTTTGTATTTTAGTAGAGACGGGATTTTGCCATGTTGGCCAGGCTGGTCTTGAACTCCTGACCTCAAGTGATCCATCCGCCTCGGCCTCCCAAAGTGCTGAGATTACAGGCGTGAGCCACTGTACTTAGCCAAAGATGCTTCCTTTGAGTAGAGGTGGTAACTGGCGGAGGATTCTGGCTCAGGAGCCTGATGGGCCATGAGGGCATAAGAGCATCCCAGCATCATTCCAGAGCCTCTCCCTCCACCCCCTAGAGCGACCAACCAGCCCCACACCAGGTTGGTCACAACTGGAGAGACAGTAAGATTTGCTGACTCATATATTGAGTATCCATTATGAGTCCCCCCACTGTGCCAAGAGCTACCTGGTGATATGAGACATTGCCAAGACACAGGGCTGGTTTGGAGGCCCTTACGGTCTAGCTGGAGAGAAAAGGCACAATCAATAAAATATAAGCGGCTTGGGTGTACTGATGTTTCTCATGGAAAGTTTTATGTGTTGCAAAAGCTCAAAGGAGGGTGTGTGCTCCTCAGGCTGGTTGGTCAGGGAGGGCTTCACAGGGGAGGAAGAATTGAGGCAGAGCCTGGAAGGAGGTGGGCCTACCAGGAGAACAGGAGAAAAAGGGGGTCCTGGCAAGAGAAACTGTTCAGCAAAGGGGCACACGTGCATGTCTTTTCAGAACCTAAGCTTGCCTGGGAGCTCCTTGCAGGCACCCGGCACCCAGCTCTCAGTGTATAGCAGGCATTCCAGAGAATCATTACATAGTGGGCTGGGCGCAGTGGCTCATGCCAATAATCCCAACACTTTGGGAGACCGAGGCAGGTGGATTACTTGAGCTCAGGAGTTCAAGACCAGCCTGGGAAACATGGCGAAACTCCATCTCTACAAAAAATACAAAAATTAGCCAGGCATGGTGGCACGCACCTGTAGTCCCAGCTATTTGGGAGGCTGAGGTGGGAGGATCACTTGAGCCTGGGAGGTGGAGGTTGCAGTGAGCTGAGATCGCACCACTGTACTCCAGACTAGGTAATAGAGCAAGACTCTGTCTAAAAAAAAAGTATTAAATAGCTTAAATAATATACACAGTTTTGTATTTTATAGCATAGAGAGAGCCTGCCTTGGAATACAGCAAAACTGGGACCAAGAGCTATGTGACCTCAAGCAGGTGTACCACACCCTCTGTGGGTTTCCTTGTCTGTAGGAGGTGAGCAAAACACCGAGTGTGTGCTGGGACACACAGTGGGCTCCATAACTGGCAGGTCCCTGGTCCCCTTCATTCTATTTCTTAAGTGTTTATCCTGGTGTTGAACTGTCATCGTAATTATCATTTTGAATGTATGCTTCAAATTCCAGTGAGAAGATCCACAACAATGCATCAAATTTTTTCCATATTGTTTGACATATATCTTGTTTACACTTTCATGCTATTTAAACAATGCTGGAAAGAGTATGTAGACATTACAGCTTTTTCCATTTTCTGGATTTTTTCCTTAGGCTGGATTTCCAGAAATGGAGTCAAAAGGTATGCATATTTTTAAGACTCAAGAATTTCAATGGTCTCTTCAGGAGCAGGAAAGGCCTGAGAGTAGCTGGAGGGGAGATTCCAAGCAGCAGTCCCGTGGGCCCCAAGGTTGCAAGAAGCTCTGACTGCCCAGGGAGGAACTCCGTGGCATTCTGCAGCTGTTTGAGGGCTTTCTGAAGAGGAGGTACTGGAGGATAAGAATGGTGTATTAGGAAGGGTAGCCATGGGTCTGGCTATGGTTGAATTTGAGTTTAGAGAGCTAAGAAGAAGGGAGACCATCTAGAGAAGAAGCAGAAGTCAAGGCATAAGAAAACAAGGATGCCGGATGCGGTGGCTCACACCTGTAATCCTAGCACTTTGGGAGGCTGAGGTGGGAGGATCGCTTGGGCCCAGGAGTTCAAGACCAGCCTAGGCAACATAGCGAAATTCTTTCTGTCTCTACCAAAAAATGCAAAAATTAGCCCAGTGTGGTAGCATGCACCTGTAATTCCAGCTATTCAGGAGGCTGAGGTGGGAGGATCACTTGAACCTGGGAGGCGGAGGTTGCAGTGAGCCAAGATCACACCACTGCACTCCAGCCTGGGTGACACAGCAAAATCTTGTCTCAAAAAAAGAAAGAAAAGAAAAGAAAATAAGGGCTGGAGCCAGGGTGGTGGGGAAAGAGAACAGAAAGGAAGGGCCAGATGGCCCAAGCACTGAGTAACAGCCACCCACGTCCACAACTGCCAGCACCCAGAG
This sequence comes from Hylobates moloch, assembly GCF_009828535.3. Lineage (NCBI taxonomy): Eukaryota > Metazoa > Chordata > Mammalia > Primates > Hylobatidae > Hylobates > Hylobates moloch. Next base: position 24,771,208 of record NW_026652288.1, on the reverse strand, counting down.
GGAGAAGCTGAGAGCCTGGAACTGGTGACGAAAGCGGGGACCCCACTCCCGGAGCTTCATAGCCACGCTGGCAATGCAAACTGGATTAGAAACTCATCCCACCACTAAGGAAGGTTGGCACCAATAAAACCACACCACCAGGGTGATGTGCGAGATTTGAGACCAGCCGTAAGAAACAAGAGGAACTGGGGCCAGAGTCTGAAGACTGCCCAGTAAAACAGATACATTGAAAAGCTGATGAAAACTCAGGGGAGAAAGCCACAGGCAGGAGCCTTCCAGAACCAGCATCTATTTCTCTCACACCTGCTAATCACAGGCACAGGACATACTTCGCCAGGATGTTTGTAAACAAAGGAACTCTGAGTGGAGCTTAGGCAGCTGGCTGAAAGGTATCGATTAAGTGCAAACCTCCATGACATAATTTGGAAGACAACAAAATAATTTCAGCAACAAACAAGACATAATTTAGGCAACCACATGGAAAAATTCCTAGGCTAGAGCATTTAATGAGAAAGGTATATACTCAACTGCATCCAAAGTAGGACCAAAACTATGAAAGTTACAATTACATTAGGACAGGGGATGTGCAGAAAAGAGCTTGGCTGGCTGGGTGCGGTGGCTCACACCTGTAATCCCAGCACTTTGGGAGGCCAAAGTGGGTGGATCGTGAGGTCAGGAGTTCAAGACTGGCCTGGCCAACATAGTGAAACCTCATCGCTACTAAAAATACAAAAAATAGCCAGGTGTTGTGGCATGAGCCTGTAATTCCAGCTACTCAGGAGGCCGAGGCAGGAGAATCGCTTGGACCCAGGAGGCAGACATTGCAGTGAGCCGAGATCGTGCCACTGCACGAGACTCTGTCTCAGAAAAAAAAAAAAAAAAAAAAAGGCTGGCCGCCCAGCACTTTGGGAGGCCAAGGCAGGCGGATCACAAGGTCAGGAGATCGAGACCATCCTGGCTAACATGGTGAAACCCCGTCTCTACTAAAAATGCAAAAAATTAGCCGGGCATGGTGACGGGCGCCTGTAGTCTCAGCTACTTGGGAGGCTGAGGCAGGAGAATGGCATGAACCCGGGAGGCGGAGCTTGCAGTGAGCCCAGATTGCACCACTGCACTCCAGCCTGGGTGGCAGAGCGAGACTCCGTCTCAAAAAAGAAAAGAAAAGAAAAGAAAAGAAAAGAGCTTGAGCTTGGCCTGTGGTGTATTAAGCAACAGTGAATTTTCTCCTTTGTTTTCATTTCCATTAACACGTGTGGATCTCTGCATTAATCCGAATGGATATCTTCACCCTCCCAATGTTATGTGTGTGACTTCACAGTTTATCAGATGAGCAGCTTAGCAGAGTCTGTCCCTCCGAGCCTCTGCGCCCTCCATCTCTTCCCACTTCCACCCCGCCTTTCTCCCTTCCTCAGCTCTTCATTGACAGTGGCCCATTCCTGCCAAATATCTCCCACTCCTGGCTGCTGGAGGGACGTTTCAAATGGAAAGGATGTCACCTGCTGTTCACTGCTTTCCTCCTTCATTTTCTTATCAGCCATCACTAGCTCCTCCAGAGTTGAATTTTAAAATCATCAGAAGCCAGCCATATGCGGTGGCTCACACCTGTAATCCTAGCACTTTGGGAGGCTGAGGCAGGTGGATCACTTGAGACCAGGAGTTCGAGACCAGCCTGGCCAACATGGTGAAACCCCCATCTCTACTAAAAATGTAAATATTAGCTGAGCGTGGTGGCATGCGCCTGTAATCCCAGCTACTCAGGAGGTTGAGGTGAGAGAATTGCTTGAACTCGGGAGGTGGAGGTTGCAGTGAGCCAAAATTGCACCACTGCAGTCCAGCCTGGGAGACAGAGCAAGACTGTCTCAAAGTAAATAAATAAATAAAATCATCAGAAGCCCCCAGTAATCACAGGACAAATATTGTGTAATGAGGTAGGAGGCGGGACTTGACTCTGGGGGTGGGGCTTGAACACTGGACCAAATTGAGGACTAGCTAAAACAAGGCAGAAGCAGCTTTTCATAAGCCACACCCACCAGTGTGCCATGTCAGTTTACCATTACCATGGCAATAGCCAGGAGTCACTGTCCCTTTCCACAGCAACAACCTGATGAATAATCAGTGACCTGATGAATCAAAAGTTACAACCCCAGCCGGGCACGGTGGCTCACGCCTGTAATCCCAGCACTTTGGGAGGCCGAGGCGGGCAGATCACGAGGTCAGGAGATTGAGACCATCCTGGCTAACACGGTGAAACCCCATCTCTACTGAAAATACAAAAAAATTAGCCAGGCGTGGTGGCGCATGCCTGTAGTCCCAGCTACTTGGGAGGCTGAGGCAGGAGAATGGCCTGAACCCGGGAGGCAGAGGTTGCAGTGAGCGCCGACCGAGATCCCCACCCCCCCCCCGGGGGGGACAGAGAGAGACCCCCCAAAAAAAAAAAAAAAAAAAGTTACTACCCCTTCCCTAGAGATTTCTGCACAAACTGCCCCTTAATCTGCATATAATTAAAAGTAGGTATAAATACGACTGCAAAACTGCCGTGAGCTGCTACTCTCAGACAGATTGTTTACACGGTAGCCCTGCCCTGCAGGAGTAGTCATGGAGCTGGAACGCCGCTGGAGCTGTAATGCTGCCACTTCAATAAAGCTGTTTTCTTCTACTCGATCACTAGCTTGCCCTTGAATTCTTTCCTGGGCAAAGCCAAGAACCGTCACAGACTAAGCCTCACTTTGGGGGTCGCCTGGCCTACATTAGTATGTAATCTTTAATAATCTTCATTTTAGCATGGTTTGAAATCAGGAAGAGGGGGAAAAAGCATCAGACAAGATACACTGTGGCCACCAGAGACAAGCGATGGCTTCTCATCTCACTTTAATTGACCCTGGCTTTGCTGCTGTGCCCAAGGCCTGGCATCCTTTGCTTACTTAGAAAGTGACTCCAGTACAGGCCAGGCGCAATGGCTCATGCCTGTAATCCCAACATTTTGGGAGGCCGAGGCGGATGGATCACCTGAGGTCAGGAGTTCAAGACCAGCCTGGCCAACATGGTAAAACCCCATCTCTACTAAAAATACAAAAATTAGCTGGGTGTGGTGGCGAGGCTGAGGCAGGAGAATCACTTGAATCCGGGAGGCGGAGGTTGCAATGAGCCAAGATAGCGCCACTGCATTCCAGCCTGAGTGACAGAGTGAGACTGTGTCTCACTACTCGGAGGTGAGGCAGAGAAAAGGATGAACTGGGAGGCGGACTTGCATGTCCGAAATCTGCCACCATATTCACGCGGACAGAAAAAAAAAAAAAAAAAAAAAGAAAAGTGACTCCAGTACAGATCATATGGTGAATTTTTGTTTTATTCATTGCTCAACACCTAATATTCAAATGCTAGCAAACACACAGGCCCTTAAACCCAGTTATCTTATGCTTGTGCCCCAGGATGAGCGTAATGAACAAGGCTTGAGAAATCTAACTTAGAAAACGAGGCGTGGAGCCTTCCCGATCTTCCTCAAGCCTGCATTGACTCAGCTTGCAGATGCCTGCTGTCTGTGTCTGTCAGCTTCAAATTGTTATTAATGTCTCAGTATTTTTAGGACTCATCACAGTCTGTTTGATAAAATCTAAGTTTCAGCTCCTCAGTGTGGGGAGTGGAAACGGAGATCAGAGTAGGACACGACTGTCGGCTTCCTCAAAAAAACTAAATAAATAATGGCTCCCCAGCAGCATCTCAGACTTATGGCTCATACACACGTCAGCCCTGACCCTGCACACACAGTCCAGGAGAACCAGGGGTGAGAGCACCACAGGAGAAGCATGGATGCCTTTCCTCCCCTTGGCTCAGAAAGCCCATGTCTGGGTATCTGCACCTGCTCGTATGCACAGGGAAGCAGGTAAGAGATGGATCTGGTGCCTTTGTTTGGAAACAACCTACAATGCTCATCCATAGAGGACTGGATAGGCCAGGTGCGGTGGCTCACACCTGTAATCCCAGCACTTTGGGGGCCAAGGTGGGTGGATCACTTAAGCCCAGGAGTTTGAGACCAGCCTGAGCAACCTGGCGAGATCCCCATCTCTATTTTTTTTCCAAAAGAAAAAAAAGTTTTAATATTAAAAAAGAAAATAGAGGGCTGGCTAAATAATGCAGGGAACAGCCATGCAATGCACACTAGGCAGCAGCTGAATTGAATGAAGCAGAGCTCTGAGCACTGCCCCAGACAGCTCTCAAACATACCGTTAATTCAAAAGGAGGCTGTGGCCGGGCACGGTGGCTCATGCCTGTAATCCCAGCACTTTGGGAGGCCGAGGCAGGTGGATCACGAGGTCAGGAGATCGAGACCACCCTGGTTAACATGGTGAACCCCGTCTCTACTAAAAATACAAAAAATTAGCTGGGCGTGGTGGCAGGTACCCGTAGTCCCAGCTACTTGGGAGGCTCAGGCAGGAGAATTGCTTGAACCCAGGAGGCGGAGGTTGCAGTAAGCTGAGATCATGCCACTGCACTCCAGCCTGGGCAACAGAGTGAGACTCTATCTCAAAAACAAAAAACAAAAAAAACCCCAAAAACTACAAAGGAGGCTGTAGAACACCTATATGATTCCATCTGTGTGCACCCTCACAGGCCAAACCAACGGGGTGTGTATGTAAATATGTGCGTGAAATATGCTGCCATGAACAAAGAAAGATCTGTAAAGATACACAGCACAGTGTTAACACTGGTCACCGAGTAGAGCTGGGTGGGGGCGCCTAGGGATGGAGAGGATGAGGAGCGACTTAAACCGCACTACCCAATATGGTAGCCACTAGTCACTTGTGGCTACTTATATTAAATAGAATTAAAAAATTCAGTTCCTCCAGCAAACTAGCCACATTTTATGTGTTCACTAGCCACATGTGGCTAATGGCTACCACACTGGACAATGGAGACACAGAGCACTGACATCATTGCAGGAGTATTACTCATGTAATTTAAAATAAATGTAATTTTTACTGTTTCTCCCGTTTTCTCTTCAGGATAAAACTCCTTACAAAATCTGATGAGCAAAAGTTGTCTGTTTAAAGATTTGGAATCTTGGAGTTAAAGCACACACGTACACACGTATACACACAGGAACTGTTTTCTGAACTTGCTCGGCTCTGTTCTTGCTGGAATTTTGAACCAAAGGAGCTGATTGAAGATCTAGAAGTCATATTGTTTATTCACGCACACACAGCATGCAACACAAAATGCATCAAGTGCATTAAACATAGTAGAAGGTGAAAAGAAATAGAATGCACAAGTCCCTGTCCCCTTAGAGTGACAGCATGCAGCCATAATGAAAGGAAGCACAAGTGTCACTGAGGTCAGAGAGCCAGCGTGCTGGGACTTCCTTCAGAGGGTGGAGACATTGTTTTGGTTTAGATGTCTCCCCATGGAGATGAAGTATCAGTAACATATGGACAAAGACAAGAAAGGAAGGCATTCCAGGCAGGGGTAATAGCATCAGCAAAAGTGTGGGGGTGCCAAGCACCAGGGAATGTTCTGAGATACATCAGCTGGCCAGACTGTCTAGATAGCACTGGTAAAGCTGGAGGTGTCAGGGAGGGGACCGAAGGTGAAAGGTCCTCAAATGCCAGGCCAAGAAGGGAGACCTGTCATTATGACTAAATAACAGCCACTATCACCTTTTATTGTGCTCTTAGAATGCGTAAGGAATCTACTTCCAGTGGATAAACGGATGGAGCAAGCCCTGACCCTCCCAGGAGGCCACTAAGAATGTCCCTATCCTGGAAGAAGAGCAAGACAAGGCCCTGAACTATAAGTCCAGCCGGAAGTGTGACAAACTTGGGGACGTCACACTGGGCTAGTGGGTGACGTGGGGAGGTGGGGGGATATCTGGTCTCCAGCCCACAGTGAAGTGCTAAGGAGTTATAAAAGGAAGTCAGAAGGAAAGCAGAGGCTTCTGACTGGCGTCCACCTGCCCCATAGCCAAGTGGTGACATGTGGGATCGGAGCAGAGGACCAGAGATGAGGTGGGTGGAACACAGGCTACATCTGCCGCTCTCCCTCCCTTCATGTGGGAGGGGTTTCCAAGGAGACATTCAGAGGCAGGAGACAGCAGAGGGCTTCAGGAAGAGCCTCCCAGCACCTGCCCATTCACACCGGATGAGTGTGTGACACGGGTGGGCTGGGAACAGCCCAGAGCAGAGGCCATCATCACAAAAGGAGACAAGGACCCTAGGGGCACTGAGTCCTGGCAGCTTAGGGGAGGTGAATTTTGAGAAGAAAAATGGCTGAGAGAGGAAGAAGCAATGAGAACTGAGAAGCAAGTGAAGGCACAGGGCCCAGCCCTCAGGCCTGCACTGGTGACCTTCCCGAGAGGTTGTCAGTGGGGAGGTGACATTGGAATTTCAAATAGCGTGAAGTGAATAATGACTATGAAAGGGGGAAAGGTGCAATCTCAGCTTCAATGACTGCTGGCTCAAGAGCATTGTAAAATATTATATAATCAGCTGAGCATGGTGACTGACACCTGTAATCTCAGCACTTTGGGAGGCCTAGGTGGGAGGATCGCTTGAGCACAGGAGTTTGAGATCATCCTGGGCAACACAGTGAGACCTCATCTGAACGAAAAAAAAAAAAAAATAGCTGGGTGTGGTGATGCGCACCTGTAGTCCCAGCTGCTCGGGAGGCTGAAGCAGGAGGATCACTTGAGCCAGGGAGTTTGAGGCTGCAGCGAGCTCTGACTGTGCCACTGAATTCCTACTGGGGTGACAGAGCAAGACCTTGTCTCAAAATAAATAAATAAATATTATAGGAATCATTTATTTAACAACAACAACAGAAGCTGTTGTTGCTTTGTCTCTGAATAGATGGGGGCAGATTGCTGCCTTGGTGTGCCCGCCCCCGCCCCCCCCCGCCCCAGGTGGGAACAATTGAGGGATGCAGGCTGCTTCTAACACCAGCAGTGCAGGTCCTTGGAACCAATGACCCCGGGCTAGGGGTGAAGTGCCAAGGTGGTCCTGACACCTGGCTTCAGTTTTGTCCTTAGAATCCAAAATATGTTTTGTAGCTTTGATGATAAAATTACTGTTAATTTATTGTTGGTATCTTATAACTTGATTGGTACTCACTTTAAAAATGTTATTGATCAGTGTAAGTAATGTATTGGTTACATTTTTGGAAGGAAGTGCTTTGTAAGCCTTTTAAGCTCCAGGAATCCCAATAAATGGGAGCAAAGGGAAAAAAGTTAATGCTTCTGTATACAGCTTTCTTTAAGGTGATCTGAGCTCCTCGTAGGAATTCATTCATCTGAATACCTACTACTTGGCACCTCGAGGCATTCGATTTTTTTAAGTACATGTGGACTCTGGGGGTAAGAAGCATTCCAATAAATAACTCATACTCTCAAAGAGCTTGCATCATAGCGAGTAGAATCTATCACATGAAAACAATAGTGTTAGAAATCAGGATTTGGGCTTTACAACACATTTATGCTTTCCCCTTTCCCAAAATATGCCCAGTTTTCTATTGTGGTCAGCAGGCAGCCTATAAAAAGCAGGGTTACTCACCTTCAGCTTTCTAAATGAACACACAGTATCAAATATAGAAACAGAGGAAGCTTTATTGTTATGGAGCCAAACCGATTGAGATCAAGAGTAAGTGCTTTAAATACACAGATGAACTCACAGATTTAAGATGCAGATTCTGAAAAGCTAAAGATCCAAGATCAATCATTCAAACGCCCAAATATATCATCAGAGAGACTGCTGCAGCATGCACACAGTGCCAGAACACAAGACAGGCGCCATGCCCAGAGCCTCCGAAACATAGAGCCAGGGCCAGGGTGGTCACGGTGCCAAAGAGAAATTTCAGAAGCAACACTTGAAATGCAAAACAGAATCAGAAGCAAGCACCAGAATTCTGCAAAAATGCAAAACAAGTACTAGGTTGAGCCCTACTAAAAATGCCAAGTAAGCAGCAGGCCAAGCAGAGCCAAGACCTATTTTTAATGAAGCAGCTCTACCGTGCATGGGCCTTCTGGGAACACCTGCACGAGGTAGGAAGTCCCCAGCAGATTCTGCCCATCGCAAGAAGCCAGGAGCAGATGGAGTGAGAACGCAGCTGGAAAGAGACAGCTCCTGAAAAGCTCTAAATGAGGAGTGGAGAACCCTTCCTCCAATGCAGACCCTCAGGTCCCTGGAGAGGGTGACCCTGTTACTGCCACACTGTCATCAAAAGGACCGGTTGATGGTAAAATATGTATTACAAGCTCTGTAATTAACATCAGCCTCAGCTAACATCCATGAAGCTCTCACAATCGGTCAGGAACTGTTAGGAGGTTTGAATGCATTTTTACTTAATCCTCCCAACAACACTGAGGTGGAATCTATCATCTCCATTTTACAGATGAGGAAAATGAGGCTTAGGGCAGTTAAGTAACACTTCCAAAGTCACATTAACTGCTAAATGGGGTAGCTGGATTCAAACCCAGGGCTGTCCGACTGCAGGGTCTTCACACTTAACCCCTGGCCTGCAAAGGACACACTGAGATTAATCCATTTCAGTGTGCCATTAGAAAAAAAATATACCATTCCTAGCCAGGGAGTATAGGTCCTTATACAGAGATGTCACAAGCCAGCACATTATTAAGGAACAGGTGAATAATAAGGTCATTAAAGCCTCTATGTTCTTAGGAGAATGACATTACTGTGGGCTGTGAGGTCACAAAAGCCCCAAGGAGGAAATGGAAAAATCAATCCTTCGGCCAGGCACAGTGGCTCACGCCTGTAATCCCAGCACTTCGGGAGGCTGAGGCAGGCAGATCACTTGAGGTCAGGAGTTCAAAACCAGCCTGGCTAACATGGTGAAACCCCGTTTCTACTAAAAATACAAAAAAATTAGCCGGGGGTGGTGGGTGGGGTGGGTTGGGGGGCACCTGTAATCCCAACTACTCGGGAGGCTGAGGCAGGAGAATCGCTTGAACATGGAAGGCGGAGGTTGCAGTGAGCCGAGGTCGTGCCACTACATGCCACCCTGGCGACAGAGCGAGACTTCTCTCAAAAAAAGTAAAAAAGAAAAAAGAAAAATCAATCCTTCATACCCAGCCCTGCTCAGCCATGTCCGTGATTGTGCTGAGACAGTGCTGGAGGCCTAGGAGAGTCAGGCTTTGTTTTGTCATTGAAGGTCCCCTGAGAGTCAGCAACGCCAATGGCAGTGCCCAAAAGGCAGGCCTTACACTCAGATGGCCCTGCTGTATGGGCCTCCCCCCACTGCCCTGCCGGCACCATCAGCCTCCCAGCTGCCAATGGGATGGACTTCCCGGGTCAGCTTCCTCTGCTTGCTACTCTGCACGTAAGTTGTCTTGTAGCCTGCGGCCCCGACCAGCAGTTCTCAATGAGCCCTTTCACTGGTGCTAGGCTGCTGGTAAGAGCCCTGGTGCGGGCTGGCACAGGCTCTTGACCGTCCGTTTCCTAGTATACCCACTGCCAGCACTGCAAAACAACCCTGGGATTGTTTGCACGGATGTTTTCTTCTCTTCCAGGCTTTCCCACTGTTTTACTGCAGTATAATTAACATGCAGTAAGATGCACACATTTAAGCATTCAGTACCTTTAGTTTTGACAACTGCTTTTACACTTGTGTAACCATCACCCAAACAAGAGGTAGGACATTGCTAATCTCCTCACAAAGTCCCCCTTTCCAGTCAACCCACTGGCCCAACTATCTGATTTCTATGATCATAGATTTGTTTTTGCATGTATTCTTACATAATCATTTCTGAAACGTAATTAGAAGAGTCTAGACGGTTATCCACAAGGCCTCTGGTGATGAAGAACACTTTTAATTATATTTACGTTTTGCCATTAAAAATACATGCTCACCTCTGAGCATTAAGCTATAGGGAAAATAATTAAAAATTAAAAATATGCAGTCACTACACGAAGTGTAGAAAATACAAAATGTTTTAAAAGAAAATTGAAACCATTGCGTACACTGCCTATGAGGTGGCCCTGCTCCTCACGGAGCAGTAAAAAAAAAAAAAAAAAAAAAATTAAAAGAAAATTTAAATCATCCATGATCCTTCCACCTAGAAATAACCACTGTTAGTGTTCTAGTGGGTTTCTTTCAGGGCCAGTACATTCACAATTATTACAGGCTGGATCCCTAGTGTGGCATTAGTTTTTTGTTGTTTTTTTTAAATAAGTAGGCCAGGCAGGGTGGCTCACGCCTATAATCCCAGCACTTTGGGAGGCCAAGGCGGGTGGATCACCTGAGGTCAGGAGTTTGAGACTAGCCTGGCCAACATGGTGAAATCCCGTCTCTACTAAAAATACAAAAGAACTAGCTGGGCGTGGTGGCGCATGCCTGTAATCCCAGCTGCTCAGGAGGCTGACACAGGAGAATCACTTGAACCTAGGAGGTGGAGGTTGCAGTGAGCCGAGATCACGCCACAGCACTCCAGCCTGGGCAACAGAGGGAGACTCCGTCTCAGAAAAAAAAAAGTAAATAAAACTTATTGGTGTTCACTTCTGAGTAGGCCATCTACGTTGCCCATGTTAGAGGCAGCTCGATCAAAAATCAACCTCCAGGTTGGGCACGGTGCATCCCACCTGTAATCCCAGCACTTTGGGAGGCTGAGGCAGGGGGATCACTTGAGCTCAGGAGCTCAAGACCAGCCTGGCCAACATGATGAAACCCCGTCTCTACCAAAAAAACAGAAATTAGCTGGACGTGGTGGCACACGCCTGTAGTCCCAGCTACTCCGGAGGCTGAGGGATGAGAATCACTTGAACCCAGGGGGCAGAGACATACCTGTTCCTGCCTAAGGAAAAAAAAAGATGTCTCAAAAAAAAAAAAAAAAAATCAACCCCTGTGGCTGAGTTGGAGCCAACATTGGAATTCACACTTATTCTCTTCTGTGGAATATGTCTGGCTCTGTTCTCTCCATTGGCAGTCACATGGGCCTCTCGCAGTACCTCGGTTTTGTCACTCAGAAGGACAGTGGCTAGTTTTTTGGAGTTTTTTGTTGTTTTTTTGATTCGGAGTCTCGTTGTGTCACCCAGGCTGGAGTGCAGTGGGGCGATCTCGGCTCACTGCAAGCTCCGTCTCCTGGGTTCACGCCATTCTCCTGCCTTAGCCTCCCGAGAAGCTGGGACTACAGGCACCCTCCACCACGCCCAGCTAATTTTTTTGT